>NC_039279.1:16616235-16916235 GCF_003368295.1 Carassius auratus
GGGCTCACCCCCAGTGAGTTGCTTTAGTAAAAAGGTTGAACAGTGAGAAATATGCATTTAATGTCATAAATATACGTGGAATATATCAAAGTATATCCCATATATGTGCCAATCTTACCGTTTCCAGCAGGGTGGCGCTATCATTATAATGAATATTGGCCTTCAGATGTGTTCAGGCCAGGACTCTTATCAAACATGTAAAGTTTGGGGAAGATTGAACATTTTATGCTTGAGTTACAACAACTTCTCTTGCTGTGCAAGACATCAAATTTTGTCATGGCACCATGGAAACGCCCTTTAACAAAAACTCAAGATCTCCAAAAGTTAACATTGCACAGGCCTTTAGATTAGACTGACCACAAAATATATGTTAATCTCAAAAAAGTTATAGGAGTAGTTTGTCGCAGCGTAAAACATGTCACTTCCTGTTGCCAATAGGTGGCGCTATGACTATAACTGAATGTGGGCATGTAGATCTGTTAAGGGCAGAAGTTTTATCTAACATGTGAAGTTTGGGGCAGATTGGACATTGTATGTCTGAGTTACAGCAACTTCCTTTTTCATGGCGAAACATCGAAATTTGTCAGGCCGCCATGGACACGGCCTTTAACGAAATCTAAAGATCTTTGCAATTTAACATCGCAAAGGGCTTAAGATTACACTGACCAAGTTTGTTGTTGATCTGAATAAATCTCTAGGAGGAGTTCGTTAAAGTACAACCCCTGAAAATGGCAAAAACAACGCCAATTTTGCAGAGAAAATTCTAAATAACCGACTTCCTGTTGGGATTCGGATTTCGTGCCAAGAGACTTTTTTGTAGGTATTGCTGTGTTACATGTGTATACCGATTTTTGTACATGTACGTGAAACATAGCTCGAGGCGCACTCTGTTGAAAGTGTATAGGTGGCGCTATCGAGCCATTTTGCCACACCTGATGGAATTTTGGCCTTCAGATGTGTTCAGGCCAGGACTCTTATCACACATGTGTAGTTTGGGGAAGATCGGACATTTTATGCCTGAGTTATAACATCTTTTATTCCCATGGCGAGACATCGAACTTTGTGACGGCGCCATGGACACGCCTTTTAACGAAAACTCAAGATCTTCACAACTTAACATCGCACAGGCCTTTAGATTAGACTGACCACAAAAAAGACATTGATGTCATAAAATTTCTAGGAGTAGTTCTTCGCAGCATAAAATATGACACTTCCTGTTGCCAATAGGTGGCGCTATGACTATAACTGCATATGGGCATGTCAATCTATTCTGTTCCAGAGTCTTATCAACCATGTGAAGTTTGGGGTAGATTGGACATTGTATGTCTGAGTTATAGCAACTTCATTTTTCATGGCGAGTCATCGAAATTCGCCAGGCCGCCACGGACACGCCCTTCAACGAAAACTCAAAATCTTCGCAATTTAACATCGCAAAGGCCTTTAGATAAGGCATACCAAATTTGGTGTTGATTTGAAGAAATCTCTAGGAGGAGTTCGTTAAAATACAACGCATGGAAATGGCAAAAATGACACAAAATTTGCTCATAATATTAAAAATAACTGACTTCCGGTTGGGTTTAGAATTTTGCTCCAAGAGTCTTTTTTGTAGGTATTGATGTGTTACATGTGTGTACCGATTTTCATACATGTTCGTGAAATGTAACTCGAGGCGCACACCGCTGAACGTGCATAGGTGGCGCTGTCGAGCCATTTTACCACGCCCACTTCTGAAACCCATATCAGACGTAAATTTTCGCCAGTTCGGAGGCGTGTGCAAAATTTGGTGACTTTTTGAGCATGTTTAGGCCCTCAAAAATGCGATTCATTTTGGAGAAGCGGAATAATAATAATAATTAAAGCTGCAAGCAGCGATGAACGGGCCCTCGCACCCGGGCTCACCGCCAGCGAGTGGCTTTAGTAAAAAGGTGAACGGTGAGAAATATGCCTCTAAAGTCATAAATATAAGTGGAATATATCAACGTTTACTCCATATATGTGCCAATCTCCCTGTTGGCAGCAGATGGCGCTATCATTATAATGGAAAATTGGCCTTCAGATGTGTTCAGGCCAGGACTCTTATCGAACATGTGAAGTTTGGGGAAGATCGAACATTTTATGCCTGAGTTACAACAACTTCTCTTGCTGTGGCGAGACATCAAATTTTGTCATGGCGCCATGGACACGTACTTTAACAAAAACTCAAGATCTCCACAATTTAACATTGCACCGGCCTTTAGATTAGACTTACCACAAAAAAATACATTAATGTCAAAACATTTCTAGGAGTAGTTTGTCGCAGCGTAAAACATGACACTTCCTGTTGCCAGCAGGTGGCGCTATGAATATAATGGAATATGGGCATGTAGATCTGTTAAGGGTAGAAATCTTATCTACCATGTGAAGTTTGGGGCAGATTGGACATTGTATGTCTGAGTTACAGCAACTTCCTTTTTCATGGCGAAACATCACATTTTATCAGGCCGCCATGGACACGCCCTTTAAAGAAACCTCAAGATCTTCGCAGTTTAACATCGCAAAGGCCTTAAGATTTAACTGACCAAGTTTGGTGTTGATCTGAATAAATCTCTAGGAGGAGTTCGTTAAAGTACAACCCCTGAAAATGGCAAAAACAACGCCAATTTTGCAGAGAAAATTCTAAATAACCGACTTCCTGTTGGGAATCGGATTTCATACCAAGAGACTTTTTTTGTAGGTATTGGTGTGTTACATATGTATACCGATTTTTGTACATGTACGTGAAACATAGCTCGAAGCGCACTCCGTTGAAAGTGTATAGGTGGCGCTATCGAGCCATTTTGCCACACCTGATGGAATATTGGCCTTCAGATGTGTTCAGGCCAGGACTCTTATCACACATGTGAAGTTTGGGGAAGATCGGACATTTTATGCCTGAGTTATAACATCTTTTATTCCCATGGCGAGACATCGAACTTCGTGACGGTGCCATGGACACGCCTTTTAACGAAAACTCAAGATCTTCACAACTTAACATCGCACAGGCCTTTAGATTAGACTGACCACAAAAAAGACATTGATGTCATAAAATTTCTAGGAGTAGTTCATCGCAGGGTAAAATATGTCACTTCCTGTTGCCAATAGGTGGCGCTATGACTATAACTGAATATGCGCATGTCAATATGTTCATGTTCAGAGTCTCATCAAACATGTGAAGTTTGGGGCAGATTGGACATTGTATGTCTGAGTTATAGCAACTTCATTTTTCATGGCGAATCATCGAAATTCGCCAGGCCACCACGGACATGCCCTTCGACGAAAACTCAAGATCTTCGCAATTTAACATCGCAAAGGCCTTTAGATTAGGCATACCAAATTTGGTGTTGATTTGAAGAAATCTCTAGGAGGAGTTCGTTAAAATACAACACATGGAAATGACCAAAATTACACAAAATTTGCTCATAATATTAAAAATAACTGACTTCCTGTTGGGTTTAGAATTTTGCTCCAAGAGTCTTTTTTGTAGGTATTGGTGTGTTACATATGTGTGCCAATTTTCGTGCATGTACGTGAAACATAGCCGGAAGGCTGTTGATTTTCTTAGTATAGGTGGCGCTGTCGAGCCATTTTGCCACACCCTCTTCTGAATCCTATATCAGACGAAAATTTTCACCAGGTTTGACGAGTGTGCAAAGTTTCATGACTTTTTGAGCATGTTAAAGCCCTCAAAAATGCGATTCATTCGGGAAAAGAATAATAATAATAATAATTAAAGCTGCAAGCAGCGATGAACGGGCCCTCGCACCCGGGCTCACCGCCATCGTGTGGCTTTAGTAAAAAGGTGAACGTTGAGAAATATGCATTTAATGTCCTAAATATAAGTGGAATATATCAAAGTATATCCCATATATGTGCCAATCTTACCGTTGCCAGCAGGTGGCGCTATCATTATAATGGAATATTGGCCTTCAGATGTGTTCAGGCCAGGACTCTTATCAAACATGTGAAGTTTGGGGAAGATTGAAAATTTTATGCTTGAGTTACAACAACTTCTCTTGCTGTGGCAAGACATCAAATTTTGTCACGGCGCCATGGAAACGCCCTTTAACAAAAACTCAAGATCTCCAAAAGTTAACATTGCACAGGCCTTTAGATTAGAATGACCACAAAATATATGTTAATCTCAAAAAAATTATAGGAGTAGTTTGTCGCAGCGTAAAACATGTCACTTCCTGTTGCCAATAGGTGGCGCTATGACTATAACTGAATGTGGGCATGTAGATCTGTTAAGGGCAGAAGTTTTATCTAACATGTGAAGTTTGGGGCAGATTGGACATTGTATGTCTGAGTTACAGCAACTTCCTTTTTCATGGCGAAACATCGAAATTTGTCAGGCCGCCATGGACACGCCCTTTAACGAAATCTAAAGATCTTCGCAATTTAACATCGCAAAGGGCTTAAGATTAAACTGACCAGGTTTGGTGTTGATCTGAATAAATCTCTAGGAGGAGTTCGTTAAAGTACAACCCCTGAAAATGGCAAAAACAACGCCAATTTTGCAGAGAAAATTCTAAATAACCGACTTCCTGTTGGGATTCGGATTTCGTACCAAGAGACTTTTTTGTAGGTATTGGTGTGTTAAATGTGTATACCGATTTTTGTACATGTACGTGAAACATAGCTCGAGGCGCACTCTGTTGAAAGTGTATAGGTGGCGCTATCGAGCCATTTTGCCACACCTGATGGAATTTTGGCCTTCAGATGTGTTCAAGCCAGGACTCCTACCACACATGTGCAGTTTGGGGAAGATCGGACATTTTATGCCTGAGTTATAACATATTTTATTCCCATGGCAAGACATCAAACTTCGTGACGGCGCCATGGACACGCCTTTTAACGAAAACTCAAGATCTTCACAACTTAACATTGCACAGGCCTTTAGATTAGACTGACCACAAAAAATACATTGATGTCATAAAATTTCTAGGAGTAGTTCATCGCAGTGTAAAATATGTCACTTCCTGTTGCCAATAGGTGGCGCTATGACTATAACTAAATATGGGCATGTCAATATGTTCAGGCCAGGAGTCTCATCAAACATGTGAAGTTTGGGGCAGATTGGTCATTGTATGTCTGAGTTATAGCAACTTCCAGTTTCATGGCGAATCATCGAAATTCGCCAGGCCACCACGGACACGCCCATTAACGAAAACTCAAAAGCTTCGCAATTTAACATCGCAAAGGCCTTCAGATTAGGCATACCAAATTTGGTGTTGATCTGAATGAATCTCTAGGAGGAGTTTGTTAAAATACAACGCATGGAAATGACAAAAATGACACAAAATTTGCTCATAATATTAGAAATAACCGACTTCCTGTTGGGTTTCGGATTTTGCTCCAAGAGACTTTTTTGTAGGTATTGGAGAGTTACATGTGTATACCGATTTTCATACATGTACATGAAACGTAGCTCGAGGCGCACACCGTTGAACGTGTATAGGTGGCGCTGTTGAGCCATTTTGCCACACCCACTTCTGAAACCCATATCAGATGTAAATTTTCGCCAGTTCTGAGGTGTGTGCAAAGTTTCATGACTTTTCGAGCATGTTTAGGCCCTCAAAAATGCGATTCATCTTAGAGAAGAAGAATAATAATAATAATAATAATAATAATTAAAGCTGCAAGCAGCGATGAACGGGCCCTCGCACCCGGGCTCACCGCCATCGTGTGGCTTTAGTAAAAAGGTGAACGTTGAGAAATATGCATTTAATGTCCTAAATATAAGTGGAATATATCAAAGTATATCCCATATATGTGCCAATCTTACCGTTGCCAGCAGGTGGCGCTATCATAATGGAATATTGGCCTTCAGATGTGTTCAGGCCAGGACTCTTATCAAACATGTGAAGTTTGGGGAAGATTGAACATTTTATGCTTGAGTTACAACAACTTCTCTTGCTGTGGCAAGACATCAAATTTTGTCATGGCGCCATGGAAACGCCCTTTAACAAAAACTCAAGATCTCCAAAAGTTAACATTGCACAGGCCTTTAGATTAGACTGACCACAAAATATATGTTAATCTCAAAAAAATTATAGGAGTAGTTTGTCGCAGCATAAAACATGTCACTTCCTGTTGCCAATAGGTGGCGCTAGGACTATGACTGAATGTGGGCATGTAGATCTGTTGAGGGCAGAAGTTTTATCTAACATGTGAAGTTTGGGGCAGATTGGACATTGTATGACTGAGTTACAGCAACTTCCTTTTTCATGGCGAAACATCGAAATTTGTCAGGCCGCCATGGACACGCCCTTTAACGAAATCTAAAGATCTTCGCAATTTAACATCGCAAAGGGCTTAAGATTACACTGACCAGGTTTGGTGTTGATCTGAATAAATCTCTAGGAGGAGTTCGTTAAAGTACAACCCCTGAAAATGGCAAAAACAACGCCAATTTTGCAGAGAAAATTCTAAATAACCGACTTCCTGTTGGGATTCGGATTTCGTACCAAGAGACTTTTTTGTAGGTATTGGTGTGTTACATGTGTTTACCGATTTTTGTACATGTACGTGAAACATAGCTCGAGGCGCACTCTGTTGAAAATGTATAGGTGGCGCTATCGAGCCATTTTGCCACACCTGATGGAATTTTGGCCTTCAGATGTGTTCAGGCCAGGACTCTTATCACACATGTGAAGTTTGGGGAAGATCGGACATTTTATGCCTGAGTTATAACATCTTTTATTCCCATGGCGAGACATCGAACTTCGTGACGGCGCCATGGACACGCCTTTTAACGAAAACTCAAGATCTTCAAAACTTAACATCGCACAGGCCTTTAGATTAGACTGACCACAAAAAATACATTGATGTCATAAAATTTCTAGGAGTAGTTCATCGCAGTGTAAAATATGTCACTTCCTGTTGCCAATAGGTGGCGCTATGACTATAACTGAATATGGGCATGTCAATCTGTTCAGGTCAGGAGACTCATCAAACATGTGAAGTTTGGGGCAGATTGGTCATTGTATGTCTGAGTTATAGCAACTTCCTGTTTCATGGCGAATCATCGAAATTCGCCAGGCCGCCACGGACACGACCATTAACGAAAACTCAAAAGCTTCGCAATTTAACATCGCAAAGGCCTTTAGATTAGGCATACCAAACTTGGTGTTGATCTGAATAAGTCTCTAGGAGGAGTTCGTTAAAATACAACGCATGAAAATGGCAAAAATGACACAAAATTTGCTCATAATATTAAAAATAACCGACTTCCTGTTGGGTTTAGAATTTTGCTCTAAGAGACTTTTTTGTAGGTACTGGAGAGTTACACATGTGTACCGATTTTCATACATGTACGTGAAACATAGCTCGAGGCGCACACCGTTGAACGTGTATAGGTGGCGCTGTCGAGCCATTTTGCCACACCCACTTCTGAAACCCATATCAGATGTAAATTTTCGCCAGTTCTGAGGTGTGTGCAAAGTTTCATGACTTTTTGAGTATGTTTAGGCCCTCAAAAATGCGATTCATTTTGGAGAAGTATAATAATAATAATAATAATAATAATAAACGGAGCAATTCCAAGAGGGTCCTCACACCATCGGTGCTCGGGCCCTAATAATAAACGGAGCAATTCCAAGAGGGTCCTCACACCATCGGTGCTCGGGCCCTAATAAACGGAGCAATTCCAATAGGGTCCTCACACCATCGGTGCTCGGGCCCTAATAATAATAATAATAATAATAATAATAATAATAATAATAATAAACGGAGCAATTCCAAGAGGGTCCTCACACCATCGGTGCTCGGGCCCTAATAATAATAATAATAATAATAAACGGAGCAATTCCAAGAGGGTCCTCACACCATCGGTGCTCGGGCCCTAATAAACGGAGCAATTCCAAGAGGGTCCTCACACCATCGGTGCTCGGGCCCTAATAAACAAAGCAGATACAAGAGGGTCCTCGCACCTCGGTGCTCGGGCCCTAATAAAAAACAAAGCAGATACAAGAGGGTCCTCGCACCTCGGTGCTCGGGCCCTAATAATAATAATAACAAAAGGTAGAAATAAAGTTGTGTGTGGGTTATATCCATAGACTGTATAAAACCGGGTTATATGTATCTGAGATATTTTGCTTTATTTTGTAGTTTGAGCTTGTTCCAACTGGCTCTTGTAAAGCTGCGCCATCTAGCGTTTGATTGGGGTCTGTCCTATATGCCTTATATTCGATGAAGTCTAAAATAAAGGGATTGTTAGTTAATAAATGAAAATGTTGCCATATATTCACCATCCTGTTAACAATAAAATGTAAGACTAAAAAGGATATGAAAATTATATTGAATATGGAAAATACACACACACACACACACACACAGACAGAGAGAGAGAGAGAATGCACCGCTGTACGTATGTGGCTTTTAAAAAAAGGTACATTCTGTTCTATTTATAGTATACCTTTACTATATGATTCTTGCCCTCTGACACTTTCTGGAGCCTGTTTCTCCTCCCTCTCTTCCTCCTCCTTCCTGCACAGACTGGGTAGTAATCCTATATATATTAGTTGTTCACCCTGTACTTCTTTAAAGGCTCTTCTCAACTCACTGACATTGTGTCACACGAACAAAGAAAAATGCCAGAAGAAGTTCCTGCTCAATGCAAGGCTCCCAAAGATGAGCTGGACAAATGGTGAGTCATATTTCAGGAAGGACATTAATGCAACATTGAATTTTGAATACTTTAAAAATCTGGTGCTTTTTTTTTTTAAAAGGAAAAAAATAAACATACATGCTTTATAGATCAGCATGAATTTGTTTTTAGTTTTACACCATCATATAACACCTCTGTGTGTAGTATATAGGTTATGAGTAGTGGTTTGTGAATGAAACGATTTGAAAGGCTAGTTAAAATATGTGTTGGATACTGAACGACAAGATTGAGCACATGGTGCCGGGGGGAGCAGGTTTGGGAAGTGATGATGCAGGTGGAAAATTATCCATGTTAGCCATCATGTTACTAAGTTAAAGCATGTGGCAGGAGCACACATTCCCCTTGGTGCTTGCGTTTGATAGCGACAGAGCTTTGGAGATACATATTATAATAGTTCCCGTCTTTTTTCAGCATTGTAGGCTCTTACGCATAAATGATTAACCTCCATTTATAATTGTGAACAAAGCAAAGTGCTCTGTTTCTAGGTTAAAAGGTCAGAGGTCAATGCACTCACTCAATGACACAATAATGTGAACTTTACGGTGAGTTGCACAAGCTGTACCATTTACAAGAGAAGCGCTATCTACTCTGTCTATCAACTGATTTAGTCAAGAGCGCTCATTGTAAATGAGTGGTTATCATTTGCAGTGCATCACTTCTGGGTTGGTCACTTACACAGAAAAAACCCCAGCATTTTTTATTGCATTAAATTCATTAAATAATCATTTGAGATTAAAAAAAAAATAAATAAATAAAATTGAGGCTTGCATTGTTCAGCATGAATATGCATGAATGCATTCAAGTCAAAATATAATTAAACATGTCTCAGATTTGTATGCAACATTCAGAGCAATATGTCAATTGCCAAATTTAGCATGAACTTTAGCAATGTATATGTGTGATGTAAATATAGCCTGGTTTCAAATTGACTCACAAATGGAAAGGCGAGGAGAGGTGTGCTCACATTACATCGTCTGTATTGCAATGCCTGTGTTATTCATGAAGGTAATCGTTGCTGTCATGTGCAAATCTGGGGCCTGTACCATGAAGCCGGTTTAGCTGGCTAGCCAGGTAAGTTTCAGGTTAGTTTGCACCAATCCTGCGTTTTAGGTACCATGTAAGTGGCTTGGCTTTTAGCAGCATTCATTGCCATAGTAATTTACACTCTAACCTGTTCCAGGGCAGATTATCTCAGACTGAAGCTGGACCAATCAGATGTTAGAAAAGTGACACATGTCTGACACAAAGTCACTCCCCCAGTTTATCTTACTCCAAATTAAAGGTTGATTTGAGAGGACAACAGGAGATGGATTTTTTCACTGGAGGAAGCGTTATTATGGATTATGGATTAAAATTTTGTCCAGAAGCAACAGTTTATAGTAAAAAGTTTGTTTCTTACAAACAGCTTTTCTTCACAAGTTGTTAACTGAATGACTGGAGTGATATGGATTACTTTTTAATCAGCTGTTTGGACTGTCATTCTGACGGTACCCATTCACTGAGGATTCAATGGTGAACAAGTGATGTAATGCTGCATTTCCCCAACTCTGTTCAGATTAAGAAACAAACTCATCTACATCTTGAATGACCTGAGGGTGAGCACATTTTTTACAACTCAGATTGTGGGGTTAAATATTCCTTTAATGAGGTCTATATATAAAGTATTTAATGCCAACTACCTATATCTTAAAAAAGCATGAATCTGAAGGCTCTTTCATGTGATGACGTAACAACACCCTTTGACTCCAAAGAATGTGTCCCCTTTGATCCTGACATGAAATCAGTAATCCAAAAATCAATGCACAGACACACTGCACTGCTCAGAATCATATTGACATAGGTGTACAGTATATCACTGATAGCACTAAACACAATGTTTATGTGTCCAGTATTCAGGGGAAGGGTGCAGAGGGCTGTAAGGAGCTGCTGGAAGCTTTTGAGGCCTGTGTGAAGGGGACCATGGCAGCCTCGTGAGGGAACATGGATTTACATGTAAATATCAAATACTGTTCTTCCTGATTTCTTCCTTAATTTGTTACGCTTTTTCATTGTGACTTTTATTCTGTTTGAAATGTATCTGCAGTTTAATGTAGCACAGAGCGTTTCATTACAATAGTATCGTGATGATTGTGTGCACATTTATATTCTGTCTGCAATGTTTGAATGCATTGATTTGTTGATTTTGATTTTGTCTGGTTTTCTTTTGCTATTTTTAACTTAGGTCCTTCCTTTCCGGGTCCTCCAGTGCCCTTGCATTCCCTCACATTGCACTGGACTAAACCATTCTGAGGACAGAGAAAGGGGTGCAAGAGCTGGAGAGCAGTGGGATTGTTTATTTTGATCCTGGGAAGTCTCTGTTGGTGTCCATCATGTTATTTGTAGCAGTGGAAGAAATAAGAAAACAGTTTTATTATTATTATTATTTTCCAGATTTCACACTGTAATTAAACAGTGCATTTCATTTGTTTTTCAATAAATCAATAACCATGACAATTAAGAGGCAGCCTGTTTTCACTAAATAACTGACTAAATAGCTTCATAATAATTAATTGCATGCAATGATTGATTGAATGACCTTTAACTGCAGTGGCCTGCATTGCTAACTTATGCCAAACACATTGGCAGCGCTGATCATGTGGTTTCCTGAAAGTGGGCCTGTAGACACATCAACTGACTGCCAGCACCATCTATTGAAGAAATGTTCATACTTTTCATCACATATTAATCATGCAGTTGTCACGTACGTTTTATAGCATTGCTAGTTAGGGCCTACATAAGATTAGAAAAGGATTTACAGAATTGATGTATTGGGGGTTATATGCACAATGATGTAAATGTATAATAATAAGAATTATTATTAATATTGTTATTATAAAAACACATATTCATATACAAATATTTGCACATTCAAACAGTTTGTATCACGATTGTGACAGAAAATAAGCACAATGACATAAAACACCAGCATCAAAATACAATAAATATCATAATAATAAGATAAAAATAAAAACGATAAACTCATACGAGCCTGTATGAATTATTTAGACTTTGTTGAACTCGTCAAGTATTAAAACGTTGATTTTGTTTTTTATTTACATTTTTATTTAGATATTTTATTTTATAAAAAAAAAAAATTGACCGGAAGACATGAATGCTTAAAGCAAACATATATATATATATATATATATATATATATATATATATATATATATACACTAAAATAAAATTAATTCCCATGACCAGAACAATTTAAATACACAATGTTTTATTTATTTTTTATTTGTGTATTTGTTTATTTATTTCCGAGTTCTGTGTAGTTGCTTTTCATTCAGTGCCCTATATATTATGTATCACTCCTCCTTCTGATAGCATGACTGTATTGTACTCTTCTGTCTGTGAGGGACAGATCTGTGGCGCGAGGTGCAGTGGGAGTGTGTTTGTGAGGGAGGGTTGATGATGATGAGGAGGAGGGTGTGGGACCCGGATGTTGATGCGAGGAACCAGAACGGAGAAAATAACTCAAATAAACGGTCAAGACAGGCAAAATATCAGCGATCAGAGCGCAACATATCGGTCACCATCAAAAACATCTTCCTCAAAAAGTGTTCAGCGGATGAGAGCGTGCGTGCGCGCGACCCGCGAGAGAGGACACACGGCGGAGACGCGAACGATGAGGATGCTGCGGTCCGTGCGGCAGGATGGAGCTCAGCATCAGCATCAGCAGCAGAGATGAAACAGATCTGCCAGATCCGCTGCAGTGATGCGAGAGGACGCAGAGCGACCTGGATCTCCTTACAGTCACATACGCCATCGGACTGCTCTTTTAGCTTGTCTTGCTGAATGTGAAACGCGAATAGATTTACCTGTTTGTTTGTTTATTATTCAACTGTAAGATTCTGGCTCCTTTATTCTGGCTCCTTTAGGCCTAGCACAAGTGTACTGAAGGCTCTTAATATTTCACAGTTAGGAGGAGTTTCTAAATGGTGTTTTTGAGATGAGGTGATGGCCAGCTGGTAGATGCATCTAGAAACAGGAGCTTAGTAACAGGACCTGGCTTTCTGTAATGACATGTACTGGGAACAAAAAGTCTGATCGATTGAGAAGGGTGACTTTAATTGGTAAAGCTATGAATTAGGCTCAAATAGATTTGAAACAATAAACAGGCCCATATGACAGATTCCAGGGAACCCCGAGCTCAGCATGGATATATTCCCGGGTTGTTGCAGACCCTTGGGAGACTATTTTAGAAAAACTCAACTCAGAAACGATACGCTGTGAAAATATTGCATGCAGTAGCAGGTTTAACAGGAGCCAGGCCGCCACTATGTCTAAGGAACTGTCAGTGACCCAGGCAGCTCAGTATGTGGGGCCGTATAGACTAGAGAAGACTCTCGGGAAAGGCCAGACAGGTAAGGACATGTTGTTTACATATTCAATTGTCTGTGATCTTTTCAAAGCGTTCCTCACTGATGAATTGTCTGTGATGTCATTAGGTCTGGTGAAGCTCGGGATTCACTGCATCACTGGTCAAAAAGTAGCCATCAAAATAGTCAACAGAGAAAAACTCTCCGAATCTGTGTTGATGAAGGTAAAAAAATATTTTTTTTTCCAATGCTATAGTTTTTGTAAAGTCTTGCAGAAATAAAAACTAAAATATATATAATATATAATATAATTATATATCACTAATAATAATTAAAATGCATATTAAATCTATAAATTAAATTATAATATTATACCTGTTAAAAGTATTTTGTATCACTGTGGTACAGTGATGGTATCAGATACTATACAATAGCACATGATTACCATATTCCAGTGTTATTTAAGTATCACTGAGATACTATTATTGGTTGTATTCATATTTTGAATATTTTGTTTAATATATGTATTTTCTCTTTTAAATATGTTTTTTAATTTTAACTTTAGTCATTTATTTGTTAGGTTTTTTTGCCATTTTTATTAGTTTTTTTTAGTTTTGTCTTTATAATATTTATTTCAGTTTTAGTTATTTTACATCTAGTTAACTAAAAAAATGATACATGCTGAATTAAAATTTAAATACAATTAAAAAGATTTTTTTTATTTCATTTTCCTTTTTAAGTAACAAAAATGTTTATTTATTTGTTTACTTTTATGGTTTTAATTAATTTTAATAACCCTGCCGTATTCATGTACTATGATATTTACATGGCATTCCCAGGCAAAAAAAAAAACCTGGAATACTGTGGTACTTTTGCAATGTTCTTGCTCATTTAAAACTTTATTGTGCATCATACAGAATTTGCTTCTTATAAAGATAATAAATAGATCATAAATAAATGATCTTTTCTTCTTCTCATTAAACCAGGTGGAGAGAGAAATTGCTATTTTAAAACTGATTGAACATCCACATGTGTTGAAACTCCATGATGTTTATGAGAATAACAAATACCTGTGAGTTACACTTTTACATGCTTTCTTATACGCGTTTTCAACACATTGTTCTTCCTGCTTGTCCTTTGTCCCTTCTTAAATCCTTTGTTCCACTTGTTCTCTGGCTCCGTTCATACAGATATTTGGTACTGGAGCATGTTTCAGGAGGAGAGCTGTTTGACTATTTGGTGAAGAAAGGCAGACTGACGCCTAAAGAGGCACGAAAGTTCTTCAGACAAATCATATCTGCTTTGGACTTCTGTCATAGTCACTCTATATGGTAAAACTCTCACACACACACAAACACAATTCTTAATATAATAATATAAATTAGAAAAAAAGAACATGTCCTCGGGGTAATGTTTTGCAAGCTCACATATTTTGAGAAGCTTTATGATTTTCAGTTTGGTTAAAGATTATTAAAATCAAAGTATGTGCAAAGTGGTCCCACACTGACCGCTTCACAAATGAGATTTATTTATGAAATATGCCATACTCACACTGTAGCTCATACTGTAGATCATATTATTCTAAAAACAAAAATAATACAGGATAGCACAGCATTTGCTGGTGGCTATTTTGAATAGATGTTCAATTATATTTGAATATTGTAACAAAATACTATTTGCATATGGCGTTTTGCCCCATCCTTGGAGTCATTTTCCCATAAACTGTTTTTACATTTACTTGATTTTTGAAAAACATTTTATTTCCTTTTTTTTCCTCCACAGATTTATTTTGCACCTTCAACATAACTAAATTAAAATAATAACGAATAACGAATAAGACTAGTACTATAAAAACATTGTTACTTTAAATAAAATAAATGTTAATCTAAAATATATAAAAATAAAACTTATTTTATTTCAGCTAGATGCCAAAACAGCATTTCTCATTTTTTTGTTTAACCTGTTAACTGTCACCCGTCCGCTCTGTGGGACGCCTACATTAACTTCACTATATTACAATTAAATCTAATCTAATCTTGATAAACTATATATCGTTGGAAAGGTCCCAAATATATATATTATAAATGTTTTTTGTTAAAAAATTATGTAGGAAAAGTAATAGATTAATTTATGACAAGAGTGCACCCTCAAAAATCTACATTATAACAGGAATTTTGACTAGGGATGCACGATAATATCGGCACAATATCGGTATCGGCCGATAAAAGCTTAAAATGACCATTATCGGTATCGGCCGATATGAATATTTCTGCCGATGAGCCAAACCGATATTCTCCAAGTGAAATAATTGACCTGTTTTTCAGATGTGAATGTCTGTCTACATTTGTTAAATAATAAATTTATGGTCGAATCAGTACAGAAGAGATACATGGATTTCTCTTCAGTAAAATTAAAGTTTAAATATATCAGTATATATTTGTATATATATCGATATCGGTATCGGCATCGGCCAAAATTATTTTGAAAATATCGGCATATCGAATATCGGCCAAAATCCAATATCGTGCATCCCTAATTTTGACCTTTGTTAAAAAAACAAGACAACTTTGTTGCCTTTTTCTCCATCACATTTTAGAAATCATGAGAAATTATATATCAACTGAAAACTTAAAATCTCGAAATTCATCCTTTAAAACTCATTTTAAAATCAGACATTGCATTACCATGTAAATGGTACATCAATATCATGTTACAAAATATTTTCAGTCATGAATAATAAAAATGTAAGTTTGGATCGTGCACTACAAAGTCAATGTTCAAAAATATGAGTGACAGTTAAGGGGTTAACTTGAAGTACTAAAATACTAAAACATAAATGAATAAGCAATAACAACTATACACATATATATATATATATATATATATATATATATATATATATATATATATATATATATATACATAATAAGTATTAAAAAACACAGCTTATGTACGAAAACAAACTAAAATTAAAGTGAAAAATGTAAAAATAAAATGTAATTGAAAATAATAATAATAAACTATAATAGTGTATCAATGAGACTAAAATAACACTGCATCTTATATTTCAGGAAAGGAAAAAATTCCCTTAATAGGATCTTTTAGTGACAAAAACCTATAGACACTGTTATTGATAACTGTTTTTAACATGATATGTCCCTCGTATTTTAATATGTGGTGGTTCTAGCTCTAATATCTAAACTGGGCAGGTACAAGTGTGTAAAAATGTCAAAGACAAGGACGAGTGAAGTATTAATGTTTTGACACTGGACATCTTCCAAAGTGTGTCTCTCTGTGGAGGGCTGTTGGTGAACACCGTGTTCAGAGCCGGTTGTCCTCTGTGCTCTTGTAGTCATAGAGACCTGAAGCCAGAAAACCTCCTGCTGGATGAGAGGAACAATATCAGGATTGCAGACTTTGGCATGGCCTCACTACAGGTGGGAGACAGTATGCTAGAGACAAGCTGTGGGTGAGTATTGTGTATGCCTGTGGTTTATAATGCTGTTTGCTTGCTTTATTACACTTTAAGATGCATGCATTGCAATAAGAAATGGATAATTTTTGATAGTGCATGATTATTGATGAATTCAGTTTTCCAGCTGTGTTAAAGTACACAATACACAGTATTTGAACACTAAAGCCACACTTAAAAATATACGAATATCATTGAATTAGATGGTTAAATATCATATGTAGCTACCATATCCTTTGGCTTTTATTTATTTATTTTATTTTTTACAGCTGGAAGTTTCTAGATTAATTTGTTCAATAACTTAATTACATTTTGGCATGACAAATTTTACTGTACCCACTATGTTTTAGCACTGCTAGATTATTTTAGCGTTCGGTTCATGCACATTGTTGACATGTTTTTTCACGTCACTAGAATATTACAACATTGGTTTAAGCATGTTTTGTCAAGTTTTAACATTTAGGTGTTGTTAACATTTAGTATGAAGCTAGCATGTTTTACTATGTTGATAGCATGTTTTTAGCATGATTTTATATATTGCTACCATGTTTCATCATGTTGCTGCCAGCTGGGACATTTTAGCTTGTTGCTAGCAGGTTTTATCACTTTTAGCATGATTTAATACTGAGCTAGCAGGTTTTAGAATTTTGCTAGCACATTATAACATTCTAGTACTCTAGTACATTTTATATTGTTGCTAGCTTGGTTTAGCACTTAGCTAGCAGGTTTTGTATGTCCTAACATGTTTTAACACTGTGCTTGCATGTTTTCACATTGTATTAGACATTGCTAACATTTTTAACAAGAAGCTAGCCAGTCAACATGTTGCTAGCATGTTTTTAGCATGTTTTTATATATTGCTACCATGTTTCATCACATTGCTACTACATTTTGGCTTTTGCTAGTATGCTTTAACATTTAACTAACAGGTTTTAACATTTCCTACCATGTTTTAGCACTGTGCACTGTGTTTTCACATTGTATTACTCATTGCTAACATTTTTAACATGCTAACCAGTTTTAACATGTTACCAACATGTTTTCATTATGTTTTTTTTTTATTGCTACCATGTTTATTCACATTGCTAGCACATTTTACCTCTTTTGCTAGCATGTTTTAGCATTCATCTAACGGGTTTTATTGTAACATGTTCTAAAAAGTTTTATTACATTTTGTTAAGTACTATTCAAATTTTAAGCATAATGCTAGCGTGATTTAGTAGCTATATTTCTAGCATTTTTTAGCATGTTTTAACACGTGAATGTTTTATATGCTTCAAGGATGTTTCAGCATTTACTCTAGCAAGTTTTAGTGTACCCTAACATGTTTTAGTGCTGCTAGCATATTTTAAATTTAAAAAAATATATATTAAATCTGTATGTATTTAGCAGATGCTTTTATCCAAAGCGACTTACAGTGCATTCAGTCTAACATTTTTTACCTAACGTGTTCCCTGGGAATCAAACCCACAACCTTTTGCACTGCTAACGCAATGCTCTACCACTGAGCCAAAGGAACACATTTTAGCATTGTATTACGTTCTAGCTTGATTAAGCTTGTCCTAACAATTTTAGCATGTTGATAGCATGTTAAAGCACATGAGTCGGAACACCCTACAGGTTTGTGCCCGGTTTGAAAACTCTTGGTTGCATTAATTTTTAGTAATTTAGTCTCCAAAGAAGAAAAATCGTAGAATTGTAGATCTGTATACTGGCTTGTCAAGCCAACATAATTAAGCTTAACCTCTTAAGCCCAGGGGCATGTTTTTGTATTTTCGCCTTAATTCGATATACCCAAATTTAAATAAATGCCACAGAATTGTTTGTAATTGAAACAGCTATGTTATTTTAAACAAACCATGCTCTCTCACACCCTTCCATGCTCTGTTTTCTCAAACTATTTGCAGATCTCCTCATTATGCATGTCCAGAGGTTATCAGGGTAGGTCCAAAAAGTAACCTCTATGTTTTAGAGCATCATTCTGTTTGAAGGTGAACCACTGACCATATTGCTACCTTTGGCTTCTACTGTAGGGTGAGAAATATGATGGTCGACGGGCTGATGTTTGGAGCTGTGGAGTCATTCTCTTCGCTCTGCTAGTGGTGAGCAAAAAAATTCTCTCAACTTGTCAGAGAGCATTATACTTTCCCCCACTTATTACTCATTTTTAGCTCACAGGTTGTTATGCAAATAACTGAAACACACCTTGCTTGTCATTACCATCTGTGTCTTTGCGTCTGGGAATTTTTCTCCGCGGTCCTCAGGGCGCGCTGCCTTTCGACCACGATAACCTGCGGCAGCTGTTGGAGAAGGTGAAGAGTGGAGTGTTCCACATGCCCCATTTCATCCCACCCGAGTGCCAGGCTCTGCTGCGGGGCATGATCGAGGTCAACCCTGAAAAAAGAGTCACGGTGAGGGAGCACTGTGATTAAGCCTTCAGCATGCTGTGGTGGTTCGATAGCTGTAAACATGTCCAAGTTTAATTAACTTGATAGAAGTTTTATGGATGGATTTATTTTAGGTCTATATTAATTACTTTTGAAACCATCTACACCACTGTTTAAATGATTGTATGTTTTATGGAAGAAGTCTCATGCAAAAGAATGTTTAAAATATATATATATATAATTAAACATTTATTCCTGTGATCAAAGCTAAATTTTTAGTATCATTCTTCCAGTCTTCAGGGTCACATGACCCTTCAGAAATCATTCTAATATGATGATTTTCTGCTCAAGAAAAATTTCTGATTATCAGTATAAAAAAAAAAAATGACCATGATACATTTTGTTTGGGATTCAATGATAAATACCGTATTTTCCGGATTATAAGTCACACTTTTTTTCATTGTTTGGCTGGTCCTGTGACTTATAGTCAGGTGCGACTTATTTATCAAAATTAATTTGACATGAACCAAGAGAAATGGACTAAGACAAATGAACCAAGAGAAAACATTGCCGTCTCCAGCCGCCAGAGGGCGCTCTATGCTGCTCACTGCTCCTGTAGTCTACACTGAAGACATAGAGCGCCCTCTCGTGGCTGTAGATGGTAATGTTTTCTCTTGGTTCTTTGTTCTAAATAAATGTGACTTATAGTCCAGTGCGACTTATATATGTTTTTTTCCTCATCATGACACATTTTTTGACAGGTGCGACTTATACTCAGGTGCGACTTATAGTGCGAAAAATATGGTACTAAGTTAATTGTTTCGAATCAGTGTTTTGGAGTGCGAATAAAACTGGCCGCGTCACAAGGCTTCATTACATCATGTGTTGAACAGTAGTTGCAACATTTTTTTAAATGGTTTGATGTTAGCAGGCGTTGATCTGGTGAACTCACAGACCAATGACTAATATATAGTTTTAACTGATCTCGGGTCAGTTTCATGATTAATTTAATGAATGTTAATAAAAATGATTGTAAAATATAAAAAAAAAGACTTAGTGATAGTTAACTATTTTGTTGCACTTCTGCCTTAAAACAAAAAAACAAGAACAACAAATTAATAAAAAGAAAAAAAAAATCTACAAATCATTAATACCATTCATTGTAATGATTTGTAGATTACATTTAGTAGATTGGTTTGTAACAGGTTTTTTTTGTGCATGCATGCTTGGTCTGAGGTCTTGCTGCATTTACACTGCCTTGATCAGCATTTTGATCAGTCGGTTCAGCTGATTCAGAATTGCGAAAAGCTTGATTTATCCCATCACTAATCTTATAGCATTATAGCGCCACCTGCTTTTGAACAGAATCTAATCACACCGTTTGTTGTCCTTCTGCAGCTAGAGGCCATCCAGAAACACGCTTGGTATCAGTAAGTACTGGTTGTTTTTATTGATTATCTGTATTCTCGCTATCACTGTGGTCAATCTACAGAGTTTGAGTAAGAGCATTAATGTGTGTTTATTCCTGCATTTCAAAAATAGATCTGTATTTATTTTGTTATGAAATGATTTCAGCTTGTGTGTTTTAGAACAGGCAAAATCACAGATGATTTGTGCAAGCAGCTCAAGTTCATATGTGTGTTTGTTTGTGTGTGTGTGTGTGTGTGATGAAGAGCTGGGCGCAGTGAGCCGTGTCTGGAGCTGCCGCCCCCGAGGCGCGTGAGCATGGGACGGATCATGTCTCTGACAGAGCTGGACCCAGATGTGCTGGACAGCATGTATTCTCTGGGCTGTTTCAGGGACCGCGTTAAACTGGCCCAGGACCTGCAGTGTGAAGAGTGAGTGTAACATCAGCACTTTGCAGCATTTTTATTCAGAAAATGTAAAAAAAAGTGAGGTAATCTTTAACAATGTAAAGGCTTACATATTAAATAATCATAAAAAAAGTATTTAACAGTGTATCGAACCTTATCAAAATCTAAAAACAACAACAAAACAAGTATATATGTTATTGATGACACACATATGATACAGGAGAATGGAGCTTATACTAAAAGAGGAAAAACAACAACCTACATTTTATTTAGAGGCCCAAACTGATCCAAAGTATGCAATGAATGCAATCCAATAATGTGTTTCAGAAGATGATGCTTAGTTTTATGCTGAATTTTATTGTGGGGGCAAAGCATATAATGCAAAACAATACAGCGATGATTGAGAGGCGGACAAATAAACAAAAACCTGATAGATCATATTTGCTACTGATATTGTAACATAATTAAACATTTTCTGAAACATTATGTTTGGATAATCAAGTAATCCTAAATTGCTTCAGTGCAGGTGTTATTTTTTTAAAAATATTATTTAAATATATAAAAAATATTCTTATGTTAACTCATAACAATTGAAAGATTTCACATCAAAAAGCTCTGATGCCAGTGTTTTAACATTTATACTAAAAGGCCTTTTCCTTGCCTTGAAAGTATGATCTATCAATCAGACAGCAGAAGGCTTTTCTTTGTGTTCAATTTTAAGCAAAGTTTTACTCATTGATCATTTCTATTTGTATATTAAATATGATACAATAGGCTTCGGGTTAACATTGCTATACTCTCTTCTTTCTCTCACTCTTTTCCTCAGAGATAACCAAGAGAAGATGATCTACTATCTCCTGTTAGACCGTAAAGAGCGCTATCCTAGCCATGAGGATGAGGATCTTCCTCCCAGAAATGACATTGGTGAGTGTCTTTTTCTCTGGAGTGTTTTATTTAACACAGTTAAATCTACATCTTCAGCCACTCTTGTGCTCTACAAATTAGTAGAAGAATATTTTTTTTAATTACTGTTACTACAACCCCTGATTTGGGGTTGTAATATTGAACTGTGTGGCCTGTATGTATTACATTTAGACATTTGGCAGACGCTTTTATCCAAAGCAAATTACTGCATTTCCTGGAATAAAGTTACTTTGTGAAATGGGCTTTTACTTATATAATACAATTACAGCGATAGATAATCCAAAAATTCAAATAATACCATCCTTTACTCACTCCTGTGTTGTTCCAAAAAATTGTATGCATTTCATTTGTTTCTGGAACATGAAAGAAGATCAAACAAAGAGCAGTTGCTGTTCTTTAACTTTTATCATATGGACAAAATACAATGCAAGTTCATAGTAACTGAAACTGTTTAGTTATTAACATTCTTTAAAATACCTTATTTTGTGTTCTGCACAAAAATGTCAGTTATACAGATTTGGAATAATATGAGGGTGAGTAAATGATGTTTTCTTTTTTTGGGTGGCTTATTCCTTTAACATAAAGAATGCAAAGTGCACACAGTTCAAACACATTATTTCTAGCATTGCTAACTTGACATTGCAGCATAATCATCATCAAACTAAAATGCAGCCAACCAAACTTACACATTTTATAATAACATTTTTAATTCTTTTTCTTCTTCTTCTTCTTCTTGTAGACCATTATATTGGAAATATTTTTGTGGAGTGAGTTAGGTGTTTTTTCTCTCAACAGTGCAGTTTTGATCTGCTGTGACTTTTTCAGGAAAATACAGTGCATTTCATTAATTTGGTCGTTTTTTTTAAAATCTATAATTCCATAAACAGCTTTTAACATTTATGGAATCTTTCCGTTCCACAAAAGGTTCTTTATAGTGGGAAAAAGTTTTTCAAATTTTGTAAATATTCTTCACACTATGAAAAACATGGTTCTTTTAAAATCTGTTTACTGAAAGGTTTTTTTGTGGATCCAATTATGCATTCGCTGCCAAACCCCCCTTTTGGAACCTTTATTTAATTTAAAAGTGTTTAGATTTTATCAGTTATATACTCCCTGGTAACTTAACTCGCCTTCCTGTGCAAGTGTTGCTATACTCTACTGTTTGATCTACATGCACATGCTCTGTGTTTTGCACATCTATATTATAGACCAGGCAACGTCAACTGGCGGCCCACGGGCCAAATCCGGCCCGCCAGAGATTTCCATCCGGCCCCAAGAATAATACTGAATTCAGGAATAGCCTTGTAAGAGGAAAAAGTTTAGGGCTGGTCCGAATACCATTTTTTTTGAGCTTCGAAGCTTCGGTAGTAATTAACATATTTTTCTCTCTAATAAAGGCAGGAATCGCGAGACGCGACACATTCAGAATTAATTAACTTTTTGTAAACTACAGTCAGAACAGCGCGAGCGGGAAGCGGCGCACCTCACGCGGGCAGGGCTTATGCTCCAAGAACGGACATTGCACTAGTGATATAAAACGCACACAAACAGGTCTATTAAATTAAGCAATACTTTTAAGGTAACGTTAGTCTAATATTTTTCTGACTAACAAATTGGCACAGTAAGGGTAGATTTAAATAAAGAAAAAGGAATTTTAAATAAAGAAAAAAACAAATTTAAAGAAAAAAAGAAATTTAAGAAAAAACAAAAAAAACGAAATTTAAATAAAGAAAAAATTAAATTAATTTAAATTAAAAACGAGATTAATTTAGATTAATAATAACGGGTAAAAATGCTAATACATTTTGTTTCTGTTATTCTATTTTCCACAATGTCAAAGCAGCAAAACACAAGCTCAGACATGCACTTCGGTCCATACAAACTCCGCTATTCTGCGCTCTAGCCAGAGAACACTCCCGTTGCTGGAACACGCGTCGGTTCTATTTCTAGCATGCACTCGTTTTCCGTGTGGGTCATCAGTGTGCAAACTCCAACCTGTTAAATGGGAGCCGAAATAAAAACGGACACGCCACGCAGCTGAGACGCTCACTCAGCCAGTGTGTCGCCGGCCTTCTTCAAGAAGATAAATCTTCAAGAAAATAAATCCATATTTATTTATTTTTAAATCTAACGAGAAAATAAGCAAATGAGAGACACAATGAGACAGCCTCACAAATATGAAGCATAAAATATCGCTATCACCCCCTGGTGGCTCGCTGCAGTACAGGTAATATGTAAAAAAAAAGAAAAAAACATAAATTTGGAATTAGAATTAGTATATCAAATAATTACATATTAGGATACAATTCGAATTTTATTTTATATTACGATATCTGGCCCTTACAGTGTCTGCAGAGAAAAATTATGGCCCTTTGACAAATATAGTTGATGACCCCTGTTATAGACCCTCCACGGAAGCGTGTAGACTCACCGATGTTGACCCGTCACGGCCGCTGCCGGCCAGAGAGGAAGAGTCTGGAGGTGCTGAGTGTGACGGAGCAGGGCTCTCCCACACCCCCACGCAGAGCACTGGACACCTCGCACAGCCAAAGGTACAAATGCAGTCAGAAACACATTTTCCTGCATATATGGAACTTTGTAAATATTGATTTAGCCCTGCTGACTCTCGAATGCCACACTCCTGTATAGATCTCGATCTGTAAGTGGAGCATCAACAGGCCTCTCGTCTAGTCCTCTAAGTAGTCCCAGGGTAAGTGCCAGTCTGCTAACCTGTTTTTTTCTACTAACAAGATGATTCACTCAGAAGCAGTGTTTTCAAAAACAAAGATTTTTTTTTAATCAAGAAATGTTTGAATACTTGTATATTTTCCCACAGTATTGATAGACCAATGCTAGCTACAAGTTCTTACTCTTTCTTCTCGCTGACAGTGACTTGACACTCACCACAGTGTGTATTTTAAATAAATAAGTATATATCTGTTGTGCTGCGTTTAAGGGTGAAACATGAGCATCTCACGTTTTCAGTGTCTCAGAGCAGCTCGGTTTACAGTAAATGCAAACCCCATCTCTGCATGAGTGTGTGCCACTTTGATTTCACATTTGCATAATTTCCATCATTTTTGTGGACCGATATTTACATCATTTTACAGGAATCATAATGAGAATTGTTTGTAAACCTGTTGTCACAGAAGTTTAAATGGCTTATTTAAATAATTTATATAATTCTTATGAAATATTCAAATTATTATTTACAGCAAAGTTAATGTTAGTTGACTAATGAAAACTTATTTGTTTGTTATCAAATGTTACTAACATTTGCATTTTAAGATGAATGTCTTGAGTTGGAATTTTTGTTAGTTAGCATTTCTTTGTTATTTCTCAAACCTACTGGACTGTTTTTATATGAACATGCACATCATTCAGTCTTAGGCCCAAAGTATACTTCAGTTTTGTATACATACACAAGTGTATGTGTACAGTTGAATGATCCAGTGTCCACACTATTTTTCTCTGAAAGTTATTACTGATAAAAATATCTTTGTACTATTTTGAACTAATATAAATATAGAATCTAATAACTCTCTCACACAAGCACTTGTCAATGCAAGCATCTATTGTTGTGGTATTTTGTTGTTGTTGTTCTGTCTCTTTAATTCCATTTTCTACTGTCAAATATCGGCCCGGGCCAGTGTTGCCACCTTGTGGAACAACTGAGTAGTGCAAAACAAATTCAATCTGCATGTGCGATCTGCGCATACAAAGAATGTGCGTTTACAGAAATCAGTTGGTGTGCAGTACATGGGGTACTATGGTGATGGAATTTGCTTTACGTGCACTGTACATCGACTCGCACGTACGTGTAAAAACCAAAGTATATTTTGGGCTTGAGACACACACACACACACAAAAACACACGTCCCCATACACCATCTCTGTGCACTAAAGCCGTTTCACCTGCCATTGATCATTTTCACTCCTGTTTCTCTTTCCATCTGCCACGGCCTTCACTCTTCCACCCTGCTTTTCCTCCTCCTCCTCTTCATCCCATCAGAGCCCTGTCTTTACCTTCAGCAAGGCGGAGGTAGTTGCCGCCACCAAAGCAGGAAGCGGCAGCACCTCTGCTCGTCCCAACCGATCGCATGAACCCAAAACGCAAACGCTTCCATCTAAAAATGCACCCGAACGCCCCCAACTCCAGTCCATGAAGTCCCTCCCCCTGCCCTCCTCCTCCCGCTCTCCCTCCCCTTCTCCCCTCTTGTCACCCATTCCCCGTTTCCTCTTCTTTCCTTCTCCATCTGCGGTGCTGAAGTCGGTGACTAAAAGCCTGTATCCCATGTCTCAGGTCACCCCTCAGGGCTCTCCCCTGCCTACCCCGCTGGGTACCCCTGTGCATCACCCCCACCCCCCCACCGCTACCCCACCCTCTTCCTCCTCTTCCTCTTCTTCCTCCCGAGCCGAGGGAGGAAGTGTGGGCGTGGGCTCACTCTCCTTGACCCCACCCTCTAGTCCAGGGGGAGGAGCCAGCATGGCTGCCAGTAGCTCCGCCCACTGGAGGACACGCCTCAACTCGTTAAAGAACAACCTGTTGGGGTCGCCGCGGTTCCACCGCCGCAAGCTGCAGGGTGGGTGCAGATATCTTTCCTTTTCAGAGTTTAATCAAATAAAGTTTTCAAACGTTTTAATGCTGTGGACCCCTAAAGACCCATTTTTGTTGTGATAAATAAGAATATCATATGGAATATATATTTACCTTCTATTAAGCTGACATTGTGTCATTGTCATACTGTTAGAGTCCTGATTCTATTATTAGAGTACTTTCAGATGTATTCACGTGAAGAAAAACATAAAATTGTAGCTGTCAATAGAATAAATGAATTTATTACAAGATTACTCACTTTATTTATGACATTGAAAACCAGAATGAAACAGAATTACCAATGTCATTTATTTACTTATTACAAATGTATTTCATTTTCTTTAAACTTTTATGCTGGCCCCATTGCAGCGAGGGTTATTAACATTAACATACATTAAAAAAAAAAAAAAACATTTTGGTTGACAAATAAAATTATACACACACACACACATATATATATATAATTTTTATATTTTATTTCAGCTAGTTACATTTCTAGTTTTACGTTTGAACTAATAAAGTATCTAAAACTAATAAATTAAATATTATTAAACATTTATGAATACTATATATATATATATATATATATATATATATATATATATATATATATATATATATATATAAATTACAAAAACACAAAACAAAATAACTCAAACCTTAACTAAAATGTAATTCAATATATATACTGTATATATAATACTATAATAATATATGAAATGAAAATAACACAGCCCCTTTGGGGCTCCCTGGATCTCTGTTTGAAAACCTCTGAAATATAAAATTGTCAAATAATTTAGTTAAATCAATGTCAGGTTGTATTCGATCTATGTTTCATTCTTACTCTTACCTTCCCAACAGTGCCAGCCTCAGAAGACATGTCCAGTTTAACACCAGAATCAAGTCCAGAGTAAGAAGCATTTGCCAACCCTTATAATCATCTGGATAAACCATCTGCAAAGCACTGCATTCTTCTTTTTAAGGGGCTTATTGTGTGTTGTACATTTTTGATATTACAGTACTTTATTCCCTGAGGTAAAAGTTTTTTTCTCCTTCAAAAACAGTAATAATTTACCCTTTAATTTCAGTCAGTTTTTGTTATTGTGCCTTAAAGTAACACCCAATTTGAACGTGAAACAATTCGATTCACATAAATTCAAAATAATACATTTAGCCAAAACAGTGTCTGACATCCAACAGAGAATGTTTAAGTGATATCTTGCAGATCCTAAAAATGAAATGTTCCAGATGAAAATGCTCACAGACGTTATGTCAACTTGTGAGAAATATATTAACGATAATGATCTCCATCTTCATTATGACGAGTCTTACAGATCATCTGAGTGTCTGTCTGTGTTTGTGGTCCGACAGGCTGGCTAAAAGGTCCTGGTTTGGGAATTTCATCAGTCTGGAGAAAGAAGAGCAGATTTTTTTGGTCATCAGAGACAAACCTCTTAGCTCTATTAAAGCGGATATCGTCCATGCCTTCCTCTCTGTGAGTCTACAGCTAATCTGTGCAGATCTCTGTTGATTAAGCTTTTTAATAAACTCAGTGGATCGCATTTACACTACTGATATTTTTAATGTTATGAAAGTCTCTTCTGTTCACCAATGCTACATTTATTTGATTGAAAAAAATACAGTAAAAACAGTAATATTGTGTAATATTTTTAAAATTCCAAACAACTGTATTCTAATTTATTATGTTGTAAAATGCCATTTATTCAGGTGAACAAAGCTTAATTTTCAGCATCATTCAGTGTCACGTCAGTGTCAGAAATCATTCTAATATTCTGATTTACTCTCAGGAAACATTTCTTGTTATAATCAGTGTTGCAAACAGTTATGCTGCTTCATATTTTTTTTATTTGATGAATAGAAAGTTTAAAAGAACAGCATTTATTTGAAATGGAAATCATTTTAACTGTGACTTTTGACATATTTTACCTTTTTTGTGTTCAATCCACAGCAAACCATTTTGGGAACATTATATACTGGATGATTCATGCAGATATCTTTAATTGTTGAATCACACCTCAGTGCACTTTTAAGACGTTACGTCAAGTTTAAAGCTGTTCAGTGTTTTAAATGTATATATAAAATATCATATCATTTTACAAAAATAATAATGCAGTTTTTCACACTATTGTACAATGTAGATAAAGAAATAGCCTGAAAACAGCTGTTTTCTGCAACTCTAAAATTCAAATACAGTTCCTCAAATTTCAAGCCTCAATGATATACATCAGTAAAGGAAGAGTTGGTTCTCTCTTGTGTTTCTCCTCAGATTCCCTCCCTCAGTCACAGCGTAATCTCTCAGACCAGTTTCCGAGCAGAGTATAAGTCATCTGGAGGTGCGTCTGTCTTCCAGAAACCCGTCAGATTCCATGTAGACATTTCCTTTTCTGAGGGGGAACGAGAGCGAGAACGGGAGCGGGAGAGAGACAGGGATGGACAGAAGGATTACGGAATCTACAGTGTAACGTTCAGCCTCATATCAGGTGAGAAGAAGTACTGTCTGTTGTATATGATTCTTGTTATCTTTTGTTTTTCAACATTAGAATGTTTATAGCACATTCAGTAGCACAATAATTATTCAATATTACAATAATATTTTATAATATTCACAAGAATTAGACCATAGACCATATAATGGTGTTCCATTAGCCTTTAATAAATGAAATAGAACATTTTAATTAGGCTAAAGACTATTTTAATGATTTTTTTTATAGTATACAGTACTTTATATATTTTCTAAAACTGTTTTAAAATGTTCATGAAACTTTTATTTTAATAAAAAGTATGATTATAGAGGTGTTATAGCCAGTATAAGATAAAATGGTGTTCTATTGACCTTTACCGTGAAAAAGTGTTTTCATTCAAATTTCAAATCATTTAAAATAGATGAAAGATTTTTTACTGGAGAAATTTATCAAAAACCCTAGAAACGAGTGAGAGACTAAATTAGGAGACAGAAACAAAGGGAAATCTAAAGCAAAACAGAACCTAACCTCACACATACATCCTGTATTTTAATGCCTTTTTTTTGTTTTTTGTTTTTTTATACAGTGAGCAAACTTTAAGATATGTTCTAGATAGAAAATATTTTTTTAAATCAGGAAATTTTTATTTTAATAGAGTATGATTATATAAATATTATAGCAAGTGAAGAGATGTTGTTACATTAGACTTTATAATATAAATAATTTTCATTAAAAAAAAAAAATTCAGTGAGCAGTATTTCAAAATGAATAAATGGAAATAACTATATATATATATATATATATATATATATAAAAAGTATGATTAATAATAAATAGCTAGTGTCAGATACAATATTAACTTGGAAGTGATTTCCATTCAGAACATGAATACACAACATTCACATCAGACTAAACCACACACCACTGAATTTATATGAGTATGTGTGTGTGAATTTGATTTGTTTTAGGCCCAAGTCGCAGATTTAGACGAGTTGTTGAAACAATTCAAGCCCAGTTGCTCGGTGCTCATGATCAGCCCATGGTGCAAACTCTTTCAGGTAAGACCGGACTCATATCAGGAATTGTTCCCGCATCTTTCCACCTTTCCACAGACTTTTTTTGCTCTTCGTTAGATGAGAAGAACAGTCGCCCTCCTAGAACACCAACTAGACAGAACTCTCGGCGCTCAGAGGGCGGAGCCGACCGCTGCGAGTGGGTGGAGCGTGGAGAGGGCGGGGTTTTACTCCAGCGCAGGGGGTCGGGCAGAGAAAGAACCCGCCTACTTTCCTCCAGTGGAACACAATCACAGCCCTGAGCTGGAAATATTGTGAATAATCAGCAATCCATCAAGATGATAGCCATGATGTGAGACTAAACTAAACGTTCCTTCTCCCCTTGTCACCTCAGAACATCATGATGGTAAAATGTGTATTTAAAGGAGCTTTTTGAAAGTCTAATACTGATATGAAACCAAATACTGATAGACATTGTGCAAGAACATGGGATGCAACGAAGCAAGAACCGCCTCCATTTTATGATAATACAACAAGGAACACCTCCAACCTTTCTTCTGAAACATATTTAATTTGTCATCCCGGACAATGCTTTGAATCGTGCTGTATGTTCTCTCATGTGATTTGGATGTAAATGTGCAGAACTTGAGTTGATAATGACATTCATGAAAGGAAAGGTTTCAGTTGGGGGTAGCACACCATCTGTTCCCTACATGCCTGGTCTCAGCGATCCAGTAATTATAGCAACAGAGTCTGAATTTGTATCCTCCGAAAATCATGTTTTAAAGAAAATATCTAGAGATCCAGATCCAGAAGCTATTAGCACCAAGAGTCTGCTCAGACGTATGCAATAAAAATCAATAAGCTACAAAAGATTCAGTTTAACAAAGCTGCACATGCTGAATCTTTTAAAACATGATTACCTCGTTGAGCGGACAGACTCATGATGATTTTATGACCGTAAATAAATTGCTCACCAGCCCTGCTTTATTAGCTATACACAACTTCATTTTCATGCTCCATAGAAATGCTGCATGCTAAATAACGTCCAGCGTCAACCCCAATGACTGATCCTGATTGTAAAACATTGCTGCGTGCGTTTACACATCCAAATCTGGCCTCGATTCACTCTTTTGGCAAGAGTTCAAATATAAAGTTTCCTTTTTAGATGCCAAAGGGAACGAGAATCTTTCCAAAATGTGAAAGGATGTTTATACCCGATTCTCTGTTGCTGCAAGACGTTTGGTTGAAGCCAACCAAGTGAATGTCATTGACTATTTTATTTGTGAATTTTAGTTTATTGAAAACTATTTATTTGAACATTACTCCCGGTGATTGAAAAACAATTGGCCATTAGGTGTATATATCCATATTTAAGAAAGAATAGAATGTCTGAGGTACAAAACAATACATATTTTGGGGGAATTGCAACATAATCTACGGCAAAGGTCACTTTTCGTTTAAACAAGCAAACATATGCTTTTGACTCGTGTCTTAAATATATTTTTAATTTAAATCGCTAAATATATATATATTTAAAAAATACTCTTTAGCATCACTGAACGGAAATGCAAAAATAATTACAAGATTTCCTGAGCCCGCCCCCAAATCTGTCAGTCAAACAGATAGCCGATAACAGATAAAACAAACTCACACCATTGGTTGCTTATTAATTCACATTTTCCCTACATAAACTCTTGGTTATTTGTAATTTATTTTTAAGCATTTGTGGTTCCATGAAGAACTCTTAACATCCATGGATCATTCCACAAAAGGTTCTTTAGATAATTAAAATGTTTTTCACACTAAGAAAAAAAAAAAGGTTCTCTAATCACAGCAAAAACCCCTTCATTTCTGAAGAATAAAGCTGGGATAGAAACAAATATTTCAAATTCCCCCCAAAATCACACTCTTCACTTTATGAAGAAAGCATTATTGTAGAAAAGAAGTCTCCCTTGCTTGTACACCTGCACACAGTATTACCGTAATGACAAAAAAGAAAGACTTCCTCTGGACATTATCTGATGAGGAAAATATGCTGTACCTTGTGACCCAAAGAGGAAACTGAAATGGTATTTGAAACAAAATAAGCCATTGTCTAGGCCACGGACCTTGCTCATACCATCACAAAATATGTACATTCACAACAATTTGTCTTCGGTTATGATTATGATACAGTATACAATATGAAACTGGTCTCTTTGTACAGCACTGCTTCGTCATTGGGCTTCCGTGCAGCGGTTATGCAACCGATCCAGCATAATATATCTGAAAGAGAGACACTCTCTCTGTATAAATGGCTTTTCTGCACAACACTTGTCACGAATCTTGTAAATGTGATCCAATTTTGTGTGTCTCTGTGAATTTTAAGTTGTGTGTCTGTGTGTCAGCTCACTCTCTTTTCCATTTATTTATTGTATGGAACTCATTTGGGACTAAAAGGCTCATTATATCATGTGACAGATGTACCATCATATCTTATCATATCTATAGTATACATACAGTCTAAGCAAGGTATGCAGTTTTGGGGAAGCACATAATGATCGTTAAAAACTGACCAGTTCAAATCTAAGGAAAGCACTCTCCATTTATGCTGCAAAAATGAATAGCATTATGTGTATTATATTTTTTGCATCAGGTAATGGTTCAAATATGGATGTGAACAACTGTTTGGACATATCTTAACTTGTATTGTCTAAGCTGGCTATCAGTTGGTTAACATCAGTATCCAAATATTTTTAGAAATAACAACAGAACAAAATGACTTACGAACAGCATTGCCAATGCAATATTGATTTTTTTTCTTCTTCATGTTAAGTTTGGCCAGGTTTCATTTATTCTTCAATTTATGTATGTATGCGTGCAATGTGTTTCCGAACCCCTCAACAGAATTTGAACTATATTAGTGTGAATATACTGTATGTTGACATCTCATTTGCTGAGAGTGAATGGATCATGATTGTGCATCTGGAAGTTTGTGCACAGTGTGTGTTCACAACGCACAGAGAGTCACACGGTTATATGGGCGAGTGCTCTGCATGTCAGAACACATTGTTCTTTGTTTATCTGCTTTGAAAGTAAACATCTGTGTGTATGGATGAGAAGTTAGAATGCATCATGCTATTGTGCACATATGTGTGTGTGTGTGTGTGGGAGAGAAGGAATCAAAATGGATTCAGGATGGTCTATGTAATCAGTTTGATAGGCGTCAATAAAAATAACCAACAAGGTTTACAAAGTCAAAACTTTGGGTTTTTACTCATCTGCATTGATCAGATGCATGCATCCTCCCATGATAATACATGATACATATTACAATACATATTATATATATACACACACAAAATGGTATGTAATAATATGATAATACACACATTATGAAGTAACCGTTATCAAGCTATCTATCTGTTCATATATATATTAACACCCAGATGTTAGGTTAAAAATATCTTATTGCCTAATAATTATAGAAGATTTCGTGATTAATTGACAGTTTTATAATGAAGAAAACTTGATTAAGCATACGACATACATAACTGAAATTAATTTAATTATTTTGCAACTATGTTCTTTAATTTCTGCTGGGGGATCAACAACTGCTAAATATAATTGTATATATCTTAAATTCAGTTTCAAATGCTGTACACTACCTATCGGCTAAATATCATGCATTCAGTCTGTAGCCTGGTAACCGACATACTCATTGCACGTTTTGTATATTAAATTTTTTACATGATTTTGCATACTGAATTATGATAAGTCTGAATTGAATACATTTATTCATAGCTAGCTCATCGCTGAAAAATATCGCTGTTGTTTTTGTGTGCTGAAGTGGCTCTGATTTGGCATTTCATTCACACAGAACCTGCCTTGCAATCGCTGCTAGCCTATTTCCTTCAGGAAATGCAAATCAATATTATTTAATCAATGCCCTAATGGAAATTTTACCCGTGAGCCATACTCTGGTAGGCTGTGTGTTTCATATGCATCTTAATTAGATAAGTTACATTTTTAAAAGCCCAGGAGAGGATTATGGGCTTTCTTTTTCATGTTTTTCCACCTTTTGGTTCGACTTTCATCGAGCGGAGAGCAGTTGCTGTATTCTTCTGTCATCGCTGGGTGTCAGTGAAGCAGCCTGTGGTCAATTAAAAGCGATGTGAAGCGCCCCCCAGCGGTCACGGTCAGAATGACATCATCCAATTCATTAAACATCCATCTGTTATACTTTTTAATACAAATCCAGCAAAACAGGAAGTATTTAATGATAGCACAAGACTGTGAAACATAATCAGCTGCCAGACAGGAGTGTTTGTTATCTTAGGTGTGTGCAGTAATTTGATGCCCAAAAATGATTGCCTACCCAAAAATCTTGGTATCCGGCACAAGTTTATGAGCCTCAATCTAAACTAAAACGGCTCGAGTTTATCCCATTCCAGAATGTAAATTTATAATAATGTGCTAAAAATAAGATATGTGCAAATGAACATACAAAATACAGAGAGAAAGGACATTTTGTTCACAGCTGTGCTCATTGCACACCTTCACGCATGAGTGAATAGTTTTGGTTATTTGTAAATTATTAATCAGGACACCAGTATTAGACTGATAAACAGCTCATCTATATAGTTTTACTGTTTAAATACCGTTTTAACATTAAACGGTTGCATAGGCAACACAAACTGTTAATGGATTTTAAGCATTGCATTGTAAACTTTTGTTTTAGAGTTCAAATGCATGCAAATTTAACAGACTTTAAATTTAACAGTGCTTTTCTTTACAAAAATAACAGAAACATTAATCTATAATGTTTGTTGTTTGAAATCAACATACAGAACCAGCTAAACAGAAAAAATGGTGCAGGATTGAAAATCTTAAATTGCTAGCAAATTTTGCACAAAAAAAAAAAAAAAACAACAACAACAACAAAACAATTGACTGAAATAGTATTTTCTTGTAAAACTTACTCTAGTAGTCTTTTTTTTATTAACAGCTTTGAAAAAATCACTTTTTTATGTGTAAACTGAAAACTACATTTGTGCAGATTATTATTTTTTAACTCTGAAACTGCTAGGAATTTTCACAATTACAGCAAGTAACATTCAATTAAACACAAAATGTAAATTTTGAGTTCGAAAAACACCAAAACTAATGTTTTCATTGTACATACCGGTATTCTGTCGCAACATATAAATAAACTAGGTTTCAGATGGGTTTGATTAGGTTTTATTTATTTATTATTTTATTTTTTTACAATGAATGTTGTTAACAATCATTGTGTAAGTATGACTGAATAAACTACTACATTAGATTACACCAATAAAATGGGTTTTAAATGTTAGAACAGGTAGAAATATCCATACTGTTGGTATAACTGTATTATTACAAGGCCTGCGATTATAATTCCATTCCATACAGAGTGTGGCAGCAGGCTGATATGTAAAAACACATGCTAAATGATTTTCATGCAAACCCACAAATCATAAGCATCTTAAAGGCATCTTATAAACGTCTGATAGGAAACGTGCAGATGTAAAAGCAGACGTCAAATAGACATCTCCCAATGCCTCCCCCTCCTCTGACCATTTTGGTTGAAAACGAGGGAGCAGAGTGTTCCGGTAATACCGTGAAGGCCGAGGGGAGGCGGAGGTGAGGAGGACCAGACGCCGCGCGAGGAGAGAGAGACAGAGGGGAGGGAGGAGAGAGAGAGAGAGAGAGAGAGAGAGAGAGAGAGAGACACGGCCGCCTTCAAATATGGCGTCTTTGAGAGAAAATGACTAATATTATGAAAAAAGGAGGCCTCGAGTTTGACGTCCAAGCGAACCGTGCGGGGTCCGCGCGCAGCGTCTGTGTGTGAAACCGTTGAGTCGAACGCAAAGCCGAAGCGAGTGAAGGAAAGGGATTTACGGTTTACCGAGAACACGGCAGCAACACCATCTTATTTTGATGCGTCGACAGGGCTAGCTCGCTGCTGGCTCTCAACAACAACAACATTGTGGCTGGGATTTAAACATCGCTTTTGAGATTCGCTCGCAAAACCGTTGCATGCGTAATGTAGCTCGGTTGATGCATATTTCATACAAGTAAAGTAGCCGAAGGGGAGGAGAAACGAGGGAAAGGACGTGTACGGTCATATGCGTCCGTCAGTAATTTATCGGTCAAACCGAATTCCTCGCAGCCCGCCAGGAGCATGGCATTACTCGAACTGGTTTTAAATGAGAAAAGGTTGAAAAGGAGGTGAGTTATTTCTGTGGTGAACACCCCCTCTATCACGTACTCATCTCCTCCTCCCCTCCATTTCCCTCTCCCTTTTCAATATGCCATTTTTTCACTCTTATGGACTTAGTCGTCTCTCACCAGGAAGCATGATTAAAAACTGACACCGGGGGAACCGCGATCTTGCAGTGCATTAAACAGTTTTGCACCGAGACCGTTCGCTCGCATCCAGCCGCGCGTTGCTGCGGAGAGATGGACAGAAATTACCCGGGAGCTGGCTTCGGTGATCTGGGCGCAGGAGCCGGATGGAGCTACGAGAGATCGGCCAAAGCGAGGTGAGCATGCAGCCGTGCTGAAAACACAAAACACACCGAGCAAACCCGTGCATTTGCGTCTGACGATGCGTTTGCGAAGGATGTCAAAAGGTGTTAGTGTAGCCATTGTTATTCAAATAAGCAAGGGCTTGCAGCTTTGGAAATTCAAGTGTGATTGATGGACTAATGTGCGGTTTTGGGAGGTGGGGGGCGGGGTGACGTCTCCTCGCACGGTTTGATTACAGATCGCCTCGTAGATTTGTTTAGCATCCATCCCTGATAATTGAGGTGCTCGGGTCAAGTCCACTGAGAAAACAGCGAGAAATCGTTAAAAAGGAAGCGACCCGCAGACCCTTCAGCTTTATCGTTAACGCTACCTATTTACAGTTTTAACGACACCAATGAATAAAAACACACTACGTGAACATTAAACAGAACAGTTGCATTGGAAATGCACGTGCATGTTTAGAGCGTATTGCTATTTAGTGTTGTTTTATAAATCGGGGAAACAATGCTACGCGGCCTCTGATGATGAGTGGCTCCCGTTCAGCTGACGTTGTCGTAGCATGTGGGCCTAATACTGATTTAAACTAAAACAAAAAGAACATTTTAAAACCGATGTAAGATTTTATTCCCCCCTTCGTGTTAGCTAAGACTTGCCTAAGCTAGCTCTTAGCTCTTGAAGATGGGAGCGACCTGCGTTTCTTTGCTAACGAGTTAGCCTCAGATGCTAAAGCTCACTGTCACAGATTAGGACATGAATTCCAGTCAACAAATCATTGCTTTCATAAAAACATGTTTGGTTTTTAATTTAAAAATAATTGACATTTTAATATTTTCAGTTTCTTTCTACTTTACTGACATTGTTTTTCATACATCAGTACAGAACCATAACCAACAGGAAAGATGATAATAAAAATATCCAGTATTGCTAATGAAACACGTTATTAACAATTTATAACATGGAATAGGCCTGTATTTATAACAAAAAAGCATTATTCTGCATTGTGACAGTGGCTGGTGTCTGATGGGATATAGTTCGGATTAACATTTGGGTTAGTGCATTAATTTTTTATTTGTAAGTATAATTTAATATCTCAATATTAATATTTTAATATCTGAGAAGTTTGACGCTTTAAATGAGATCCTAAATTAAATCCCCATGATAAGATAAGGATTAACTAAGAATGCCACTGTAATACAACTCACAATATCTAAATTTAATAATAAAAATGTTAATAAAACATTGTTAATTATTTACTATATAAAAGATATTAAAAAAATAAAACATTATTGCACTATACTACTGGGGCGTTTCTGATGGCATGGAATTCAAATTTGTGTTAATACATTTTTTTTTTTTTTTAGTTCAATAACTCAGAAATACTGTTCAGGTTTGTTATAGTGAATTATAAATGTATAGATATATTGTATGCGGAAGTATATATATATATATATATATATATATATATATATATATATATATATATATATATATATACATATATATACATATATTTGCATTTTGTACTTATTTTTAATTATGAAACTTAATAAAATTGAATTAGGCGACAAGTTATATATACCAATTTAATACCTATTAAAATATTGCTTATTAAGAAACTTGGTTTTGCATCACTGTACAGAGATTACCATAGGAAAACTGAAATCTGTCTAGGTTTTTACACTTGCTGCAAGCATCATTGATAATCAATGCTTAAGTCACTGGTGATCCCTGTTCTCGTCAGCTTGGTGTACGGCAGCTCTAGATCATCACATCCAGAGTCTGAACTTCTTCATCGCCAAGCCTACGCCACTCCCCATCCCCTGCAGGGTTATGCTACCAATCACCATCCTGGTGGATCTGGCCAAGGTGGGGCTTGGGGTGCAGCTGGAAGGAGCCTGGGTGAGTGACACTACTCTGACTTCACGTTCAAACATCTGGTTTGGTTACTTTCTAGAAAACTGAAGTGTATAGTATCACAGCACTTGTGGGACATCTAATTTTTGTTTATGACGAATGCTGATCATTAATTGATGTAGTGATTGATTTATGAAGTGATTGCAGATTGTTGTTGATCACAGCAAGCCCAGAAAAGTTTTAGATGTGTACTTGTTTGGCAGTTAATTTTTAATGGTTGTGATGTGGACACACTTGCAGAAAGATGATGGACTGCATTCCTGAGGTTTTGAAGCACAGTCTGCCCAAAAGTAGCTTATATCATAAAGCTCATCACATAATCTCATCCTTCTTTCTGACTACCATGATTGATTTGAAGCAATAATGTATAAGTCAAGACTAGGCTTGTCGCACACAATACCAAATTTTCACAAAAAGAAAGAGACAGGTAAAGAGAGAGAGTTTGTGTGAATTAGGCTACCTCTGTGCATCTCTAAACAGCACTGTTATTACCTTGCTAGGGAGAAATGTCATGTTTAGGCTTTAAGTTGCTACACTTTATAGGCTAACTGATAAAATCGTCAGGGCAGCACTGACATCACCTTTTTGTGCAAACTGCATGACCTTTATTACAGTTAACTATGCAAAGTGATATGGAACTGTAATGTGGTCAAGAGATCTGCTAAAACTACTTGATAGTCTGCAGTAGTCTTGGATGCCAAAATGCGCTCATTAAATGCTTTTTTTTTCATGTATGTTTTTCTTAGGCCTGTCTGGACTTTTTGATGCAGGGCTGCACCATGCAAGTCCGTCAGGCCCAGATCCATCGGTTATGAACCTTATATCTGCACTAGAGTCCCGGGGTCCACAGCCACCTCCATCTGCCTCATCCCTCCTATCTCAGTTTCGCACTCCATCATGGCAGACTGGTAAGGTTGGCTTACTGAGTTGTGTGAAGTTTGCATAGGTATATTTGAATAATGTACAACAAAATAATATTACATATTTTGTAAGCATCAGATCAAAAATGCACTGTCACTGTTTGCATCAGATGTACTGAATATATAAAGGAAATTCTGGTGAACTGTAAGTGCATTCAGCTAGCACTGCCAACACTGTTGCCATAGCAACAATTTGTAAGCCACATATTAAAAAATATTAATTGGCTCTTGTAATAACTCAGTGTGCACAGATGTCGAAAGTCAGTATTATTTTTTTACTTATTATGTGTTTAAAATTACTAATTTAGTATGTTTTCTTAGACTTAGCTTCTGTTTTATGTGTGTGTGTTTTTTTTTTTTTCTCTACAAATTTTAGCCATGCACACACCTGCCCCTGCAGAGCTTTTCATCTCTAGTGCTCTTCCTGGATCTGGATCCTTTCCATCCTCTTCTGCTTTGTCTGCCTATCAGCACCCAGCGCCATTCTCAGGGCGGTCCTTTCCTGGTGTGACCCCCTCATTGTCCTTACAGGACACGCCCACTTTCAGCCCCACCTCCAATGGCCTCTTGTCACCCCATGATCCTTTACTCCACATCAAGACACCTTCTCAATCAAGTCTGGGTTTTGACCGCCTGTTGTCATCACAGGGTGCAGCTGCGGCTTACCGTGGAAGTCATGATCCAACTGGGGGTGGGGTCACATCTGCACAAGCCTCCTCTGCAGCCTCAGTTTCTGCCCGCCATATACAGTCTCACCAGTTCAACTTGTTGTCCTCCCAGCTTCAAGACCAGTCCTCCCAGTTGTACAGTGCCTCTGTGTTTTCCTCTACCCCTGCTCCACCTCAGACATCCCAAGAGCGTACAGTACCAAGACAAGACAGTGTAATTAAACACTACCAGCGTCCCTCACCAGCACAAGCCCCCTCATCCACCCCTCACCCTCTCCAGCACTACCTTAGCTGTGGAGTGTCAGGATATCAGCAAGCCACTCATACTCGCCATCCTGGCCTCTCTTGCAGTCCCCTAGGTGAACACAGTCCTTCCTCAGACCATAAACCCTCCCCCAGGACAGAACAGTACAGACCAATAATCCAACCTTCTTATGGGTCATCATCATCCTCATCCTCTGTTGGGGCTGGAAAAGGGACAAAGAGCAGCTCCAGTAGTGGTTACTCCTCTGCTGGATCTGCATCCTCTTCCAGAACCCCCCACACACCACCTTCTGCCTCTTCTGCTTCATCCTCATCTTCATCCTCTTCCTCCTCCTCTGCATCTGCTAGTGCTCGTCAGTCTAATTCCATTCCAACCTCCACTTCTGCCTCTGCATCCTCTCGTCAACAGCCACCAACCCAGACTGTACCCCCTCCACCCCAGTCACATTCCCAGGGCCCTCAGAGCTCCTCTAATTCCACCCAGCAAACCCTTCCCAAGTCGTGCCTCTCGGGTTATGGATCCCCAGTGGCTCCAGTCAAGTCATCGAGTGGTCTAACGGGCCAGACCCCTCCTCATCCACAACCCCAGTCTTTCTCTCCAAGTCAGCCTCCCCCATCACACCTTTCCCAGTCATATGGGGGATTCAGTTCTCCACAGACTCATGATCTTCCTTCAGCTAGGACCTCTGGAGTGGGTAAAGGGTATGGGAATTTGGGAAGTCAGTCGTTTTCATCAGAATCAATATATGGGACTGATTCAGGTTATGGATCTCTGCCATCATCTTTAGGGGGTGCTGGAAGTCCCTCAATGGGTTATGGTGCATCAGGACACTCTCCTGCCCTTCTTAGGTCAGGAGCAAGTGGTGGAACAACTGGTGGTAGTAGTAGTGGAGGCAGTACAGGAACTGGAGCCAGTGGTAGTGTGGGAGGTGGAGGAGGTGGTGGATCTTACCACATCAATGATTCAAGTCCATCTCCATCTGGCAATTCTGGAATCATCCGCCCTGGTCTGCATTCTCCTGCACCTTCACGACCTGCTCAGTCACCTGTTGGAACAGGATCCAACAAATATCTATCTTCTGTTCTCTCGCCTTCATTTCTTCCTTCTCCACAAGGGTACCCAGACACAAGAGGACCTCGATCACAACCCTATCACCCCTCTGCTCCTCCCAAAACAAAGTCTGATAACAGCATACTTGGTGTAACAGAATCTAGGTCACAACAGGACGATGATGTTGATGATGATTTCCTCATCCAGCACCTTCTTCAAGCCCAGAGTCCTGCCCCTCAAGCATCCCATCACCATCCTCCTCAAAGCCATCATTCCATACAACCCACCCAGCAGCCTCCAGTCCTTCCGGGTCAGGATGGAAATAAGGGGCTTGCTTATGAGATGAGCAAAAGCTCAGAAGAGAGGTACCACCTTCAAAGTGTTATTCGAACACATAGTGCCACCTCTAATGCTGCTGGCACAGGGAGTGGAGCTGGACTGGACAGTCAATTGGAGATGTCCCTAAAGAAACAGCACCAACAACAACAGCAACAACAACATCAGCAGCAGCAACAGCAGCATAAACAGCAACATCAACAACAACCACAGCAGAAAAGCAACAGAACTGTAAGTGATGGAGGACGAGGGAGTTCAGATCAAACACACTCCCATCCTCACCATCATCATGATTCTCTGGGATCTGTGGTACATTATGGGCGGGGTGACCTGTATTCCCAACACTCCATTCCTCAACAATCCACCTCCCACCATCAACACACACCACATACACCCACGCACTCGCACCTACACTCTCACCCACACATGGATCTTCAGAAAAAAACTCAAGATTCAGGAGATATGGCTTACCTACGTAAGACACCTGATGTGCAGCAACATCACCATCAGCATCAACAGGCACATCAACAGCAGACTCAACATCATCAGTCACATCCACAACAACATCAACAACAACCCCAGCAACAACGTCACTCCCAGTCACAGCCGCTTATGGACTCTCCCACTGACCAGTCTCGCCAACCCCCTCATTTGTTGCAGTCTGTGTTGTCCCACACCCGCAGCAAAACAGACCCTCAGCAACAGCAGCATTCTGTTAGTCAGCAGGCCCTTATGGAAGCTGCTGGGGGAGTTGTGTCAGCAGAGACCCATTCCCAGCCCCAGACATCCCAGCTCCAACTCCAGCTTCAGTCCCAGGCTTTGGAAGCAGCTGGTCACTATGGTCACGGTACCCAGCAGCAAGACCAGAGCCGCCCTAAGTCTAACACAGTGTCTTCACTAGACATGCTGGAGCATTCCCTCTCTCGGACATCTAGCCAAGAGGGAGCAATGGTGGATGAGATTACAGGAGGTGAAGGAAGCAGGGGGAATTCTGGAGCAGCAACATCAGGAAGTGTAGAAAGGCACCAATCCCAGGAGCAACAAAGACTTTCATCTCACCACCGAACGCAGCATCATGCCTCAGAGTTACACTCATATCTTCCTGAGCCAGACATGAGTTTATCAACTACTTCTCATGGACACCACCTATCCCACCATCACCACCAACAGCAACAATCGTCACAAGGTCCTCCACATTCTAACTCCCACCATCAACACCCTCATCCCTCCCATCCTAATCAGCAGAGCCATCATCAACTTCCTCCACAGGCCTCCTCAGCAGCTTCTCAGCAACAAGAGCAATCTCACCCCTCTCATACCTCCCAGATTCCTCAATCTCAGCTTGACCAGCATCAAGGAGAGCCCCACTTTGACACTAGGAATCCAGCAGTGAAATCAAATCAAAACCATAATCAAAACCAACAGGGCCAGAGGTTTGTTCCTTTAACATCCATCTGCTTTCCTGATTCTCTTCTCCCAGATGAGGACCGTTCATTCTTTCCTGGAATGGAGGATATGTTCTGCACAGAGGAGTACAAATCCACTTGCTCAGGAGGAACTGGGCAGGGTCAAGATGGGGTCGCACCTGGCCAAGCAGTGCAGGAAGGAATGGAAGGAATTAAACCAACGCCCGGAGGAGGAGACAATACAGGTTCAAGCTATGATATGCTTGGTCATCACAGTGACCAAGGATTTGGGCAATATTGCCATGATCTTTCAGAGCCTGACAATGGAACCATGCATTTGGATCTTGACTCCTTGAAGACCCATGAGCTCCCATCTACAGTCAATACAGAGCAGCTTGGACTGATCCAATCTCATCCAGCTAACCTTGGAATGGGGACAACTGGAACAGTGGGGGAAGGATCTGGTGCCAAAATGGGAGGTACTGGGGGATCTGGGTCTGGATCAGGTGGTCTTACCTCTCCTATTTTCTGTTCCTCTCGCCCAAAGAAGCTCCTTAAGTCCAGTTCCTTCCATCTACTGAAGGAGAGACCTGATCCAAACTCCATGCCAAAGAAGAGCTATGCACAGGAGTATGAATTTGAAGATGACGAGGATAAGGCTGACATCCCAGCTGACATTCGCCTCAACAGCAGAAGCAGACTTCCTGATCTCATACCAGACCTTGTGTCCAGTTGTCGCAAAACAAGTGGTGTGGGAGGGGGAACTTTAAGCCCTTTAATGGGTGATCTAGATTTTGGATACCCATCTCTTGGTCCCCCTCCACAGTTGATGCCACAAGATGGACCGAAGAAAAGAGGCAGAAAGCCCACAAAGCCTAAACGAGAAGGACCTCCAAGGCCACGTGGACGCCCACGTATACGCCCATTGCCAGAACCTCACCACTCTAGGGGTATGATGGGAGATTATGGAACAGGATATGTTCCTGAAAGAGGCAGAGGCAGAGGAAGAGGCAGAGGCAGGGGCAGACGGGATGAATCTACGATGGACATGGAGATGGCCAATAAAGACCCAAATCAGATGTATCAACAACACATGCAGCAGCAAATGCATCACCAATCACAGCAGCAGCCACAGCATCAGGAGCCAATCAAACCCATCAAGGTAAGCAGTTCAAATGTAAAAACGTATAATATACTGATGTGAGTTCAAACATTTGTAGTTGAAGATGAACAATATATTGGGACCAAATCAGTTATTGGGTGATAGTAGAGTTTTTTTGTAACAGTTTTGTTCAGTATTGGATATTTAATATTACATGCTCATTTCCATCTATGACCCATTAGCATTAAGATAATTATCAGTTTTAGAGGTCGACCGATTATCTGTTTTGCCGATTATTCGGCACTGATAGTTGATTGCCGATACTATTGGCTATCGCAAAAATCCTTGCTGATAGTTTTATTTACGGTTTGTGTCAGTTGTTGGAGTGGCTGAGAAGGCTTGCTGTCATTATACAGTATGAGAGCGAGAGTGGCCTCTAGAGGTGGAATCACTGACACCATGTGCTACTGACAACTGACACTGCACTGCGTGGAACAATTCAGATCTAAGGATTTCAGACCAACAAAGAAGCAGTGCGTATACAGCATACTACAGTATGCTTTTATATCGTTATAAAGTAATTAATTTGTTGACTAGATTCTGCATTTGGTGATTAAATAAACTGTTTCAGGCCACTGCTTGAACTGAACGTGACGCGTCTCTTGTGTGTGATCCCTGATGCCTGAGTTCTCCTAGACGCAGCACTGTGCTTTTGCCCAGCGTGCGACTGCCGTATTTTATTTTTATTAGATAATCATCAAGTGTTTTCTAGAATAGAAACAATCAAAGTGTGAGAGCATACAAACAATATCCGTATGTATGCAATTTCAATACTATGGCCTTTGTGTAGATATTTAAAGATTAATAAAATTTCAACATCTACAAAGTTTTAGATTTTGGAGTTGCTTCTGTTTACAGAAGGGGTCCTATTATGCTCTTTTACTACGTCTTGGGTTGGGGTTGTTCTAGAACAGGCCCTCATACTAGGTTGTTCGAAAATTTCATTATATTTCACATATTTTATATTATTACAACACCTTTTTCCCCAGTCTGGCATGAACGACTCAAATAGTTCCTGTATCAAATGTAGGCCCGTCTTCTGTAATACGAAATGTGCTGTGAAAAGCAGCCTTTTTTTCATTCGTCAATATTTGTGTTATCAAAAATCCCGGAAAATATTTGTTGTAGTCCAAACAAATCATTTGTTGTAGTTTTTGAAAAGTGATTTCTGTTAAATAAAATATCTCCTTTTGAAGTGGACTTTGAGCTTTGTAACGTTGTAGATCTTCTTTTATGCTCAAACAGCAACATTACAGACTAAAGTTGAAAAGGCATAATAGGACCCCTTTAATTAATTATTAATTCATTTTAATGATCAATATATAATATATAATTTATATTAAATATACATTTTTGTAAAAAATGAAATACATTTTCATACAGTATCCACTTTAAAAACGATGAATCGATTAATCGTTATTGACGAGTGTGGTCCAACCTTAAAAAAAAAAAAATTCCAATATCGGTCAACCTCTAATCAGCTTATAAGTGTCTGCCAGAATTTTATTATCGGTGCATCTCTATTAGTTTTTTGAATGATGGGACATCTGCTTTGATCATGTTCTAGATAATTTTCTATAATGTCTTATTTCTCTTTATTAGATTAAGCTTCCTGTTGGAACCATGCCACCTTCTGATGCCTTGTTGAGGACAGATTCCTTGTCAGGCACTGATCCGGCTCTCTCAGATGGTTCCCTTGGTTCAGCACCCTCTTTGGGATTGAGCCCTGGGACTCCTGGAGTGCCTGACATGAACAGACCTCAAGACAAGAAGTCCAAATGCCAAGAGGTATGAGAATGCAGTGTAGATCCCAGAGCCGTGTTTGTGAGCATGTTTAAATATTTTGATCTAATGAAAAATTTTGTCCCTTTCATATTAAGTTGGAAGAGAAAGAGGCAGATAAGACTGGTTTTGTTGCCTCGTTTTTGGATTTTCTAAAGTCCGGAAAAAGGCCATCAGGGTTGTCAACAGGGTCAGCTGACAGCACTGGAAATGAAGATTCCTCTCCTGGGAAAAGTGGAGGCATTCGCCCATTATCCCCTCAACCTCCACCTCCCCCAGCTGCTGCAGCTGTATCTGGATATGGAGATGGTGAAAGTGATGGAGGACTGTCTTTGGGTGGCTGTCCTAGCCCATGCAAGCGTTTGGATGAAGAGCTGAAAAGGAACCTTGAGACATTGCCCTCCTTCTCGTCCGATGAGGAGGACTCTGTCGGAAAGAACCAGGACCTGCAAAAGAGCATCTCCTCTGCAATCTCTGCCCTGTATGACACTCCTCAACTCACCTCCACAATGCAGCCTCCTTCACTTCCACCACCCCCTCCTCCACCTCCTCCCGAACCACTGACACCAACAGAGCAGCCACCAGCCCTCAGCCCTCAACCACCACTGCATGCACACCCGCCCTCGCACACCCACACCCACTCCGTTGAGCCTGCAAGATTGCAAAGAGAAGAGCAGGAAGAAGAAAAGGAAGAAAAAGAGAAAGAGAAAGATCTAGAAGAGGCAGTGGAGCAAGACAAAGAAGAGAAAGAGAAAGTCTCAGATATGGAGCTGCTGAGTGTCCCCAATGTTGAAGGTGAGGGTTATTTTTGGAAAATAGGATGAATTAAGCAGCTTCACAAACACCTGTGCCTTGCTTTTAAAACCTTGCATGATTAAGACACAATTTAACATGTTTTATGTTTTATTTTGTTAATACTGTGGGTGGTTGAAAATTTAAGAGTACCGTTCTCTCTTGCAGACTCACCCAAAGAAGCTATTGAAGCCCAAGCTCCCCCTTCTCTCCCAGTTTCCCCATCATCACCTGCTCCCTCCTCCACCTCCTCGCCATCACCGCTTCCACCCGTTCCCTCTCCTCTTCCTCCACAGGAGGACAGTCCTTCTCCCTCACAGAAATCACCTCCACAACAGTCCTCGCATCCACCCAGTCCTGTGGCTTCCTTTGTGCCTGTCCCGTGTCCTCTACCTGCTCCTCCTGTAGAGTCTACTCTGTCCTCCAGCCCGTCTTCGCCCAGTACACCTCTCGTACAGGAGTCCGTTGAACAGCCCGCCTCTCCTGAAGAGCCCCCGGCCCCTCAAATTCTACCGTTGCACTTGGCACAGAAACAGAGCGGTGCTGCCATAGTCGGCGAGACTGATGAGGATGAGAGCGAGAGCGGAGGCGAGGGTATTTTCAGAGAGAGAGATGAGTTTGTGGTGCGAATTGAGGACATCAGGAGTCTGAAGGTACAGCAGTCAATTCTCTTTCTTTTTAGGTCTTTTTCAGCATGTGTGTAATCCATATGTGCAGATAAATATGTGGTATGTAGGTTTAATTTTGAGTGTCTCTCTAGTTGGCCCTGCAGACAGGACGAGAGTCTCCTCCTATTTGGCGTGTACAGAAAGCTCTGCTACAGAAGTTTTCTCCCGAGATTAAGGATGGACAGAGACAGTTTTGTGCTACTAGTAATGTGAGTCATGACCAATCACAACATTTGTAAAAAGCAGCACATAATGTTTCAGCTACCTTCTACTTGTAAAGTTACTATTCATTTTCAGAATGATCAGACTTTCTATTATTGTCTGATGGAAAATAAAACAGGCTGATCCTATTCACCTACGCAGCACTTGATCAAACTGCCATTTATAACACCTTTGTAATCGCAAAGCAACATCATGGCAACACCCAAGCATTGTGGCATTAAGAATCACTCGTATTTTGTTCAGAAATTGTTAAAATCGAGCATTCCTGTATTTCACTGTAGAGAATAGTGCTAGCAACACCATGGTCATGGGTTCGATTCCCAGGGAATGCATGAACTGATAAAATTTATACCTTGAATGGAAAGTCGCTTTGGATAAAAGCATCTGCCATATGCATAAATGTAAATGATGGGAGTAATGTGAGCAGTGCTTATTGGATAGTACAGTATTTTTCAGCACAACTTTGATTGTTCTGTCCCCTGTTTTTGTATTTTAAGCTGTGTCACTGTCAGTTTCTAAATGTTGTGTCCTCTTTTGTCTCCTTCTCCTCTCTGCTTCCTCTCAGTATCTGGGTTACTTCGGGGATGCCAAAAAGCGCTATCAGCGGCTGTATGTGAAGTTTCTGGAAAACATAAACAAAAAAGACTACGTGAGGGTCTGTTCCCGTAAGCCCTGGCACAGGGCTGTCAACCTGAGGTATTTCAGCCCCTTTATCTTGCTGTGTTGTCAAGTCAAAGAAGCAATGACAACAAATTATGTCTAATGATCTAGAACAGATTCAAGTGAGCTTTGTTCATACTGTTACTTTACTCCTTTCAATTTAAATTTTCAATTTAAAGTGGCAGACGCTGCTAGTGTGGACGCCAATATAGCCCTTATGTCTATTCATCTAGGGTAAGGTAACTTGCATGTTTTGTACTGTTGACATGCTTGATAAAGGTGTTGTTTTTTACTTTATAGGAGACAGTCTCAACCTCTTCCGAAGTTAGCGCCACCCCCCAACAACCAGACTCCTTTAGAGAGGACTGAAAAAGACAGAGACAAGATTAAAGAGCCACGTGAAAGTCGAGAGAAGAACAATGTTCGGCTAAAGGAACAGCGGGACAGAGACAAAGTGCTTAAAACCAAGGAGAAGGAAGAAAAGAAAGAGAAAGAGAAAGAAAAGAAAGCATCACCTCCTCCTCCGCCACCTCAGAAGCCTGAGAAACGAGCAGCGGTGACAGAACGAGGGAAGGTGAAGGAGGAGAAGAAGAGCGGTGGACAGGAGAAGAAGACTGAGCGCTCTGCCAAACCTCAGCCACCAAAGGTGAAGGCCGAACCTCCGCCTAAGAAACGCAGGATGTGGCTGAAGGAAGTACCCTCGTCTTCAGACTCCGACTCCTCAGCAAGTGAGGATGAAAGTGAGTTTACTTTTAATATGTATGGCATCCATTTACTCAGATGTGCATTGTACTTTTCTGATGTGACAAATTAACATTGCAGTCATCTTGAATGTGCATTTTTATTTATCATTAAGACATCTGTATTGTAAACTTTTTGAATAAAAATAGATAATTTTCTTTAAACTGTATTTTCATAGATTATATTTTTCCCTGAAATCAAAAGACAAAAATGTGGAAATTATGTTTTGCATAGAAAAGAAAAGCCTATAGTTCAGTTCAACTTTAATGTGTGCCAAATGCAACATTGTAACACGTAGGGCCTTATTTCAATGATCTAAACTTAAAGTGTAAAGTGGACTGCGCAGGTACACTCAGGGCGCGTCCAAATCCACTTTTGCTATTTTAACGACGGAAAAACTGTTGATGCGCCTGGGCGCATGGTCTAAACGGTTTGTCCCTATTCTCTTAATGAGTAATGGGTAATTAATTAGCCTACAAAAAATTCTTATGCATTGCAGTCCTTTAATTTGTAATATTTGGCATGTCTGTGTGAGGAGAGGCATCTTCATTTCCAGTGCTGTCAGCTGACCCTGTTGACAACCCTGATGGCCTTTTTCCGGACTTTAGAAAATCCAAAAACGAGGCAACAAAACCAGTCTTCTCTACCTCTTTCTCTTCAAACTAAATATAAAAGGGACAGCATTTTTCATTAGATAAAAATATTAAATCATGCTCACAAACACTCTGGGATCTACACTGCATTCTCATACCTCTTGGAGAAAAAACATTGCGCCAGACTTTAGACCAGGTTTGAGTTTGTCTATGGTGCAGTCTATTTTTAGCTCGTAAAAATAGCATTGCGCCAGCAATGTGCCTGAACACACCTCTTTTTTAGACCAGCACGCCCACGGGTGCACAAATGGGTGCAAATGCATTTGCTAATTAAATGACATGGCGCTGACGGGAAAATTTGAATGGCGCTGGACTAAAACTAACGAACACACTTGTGCTGCGCCTTGCGTTGCATTGCGCCAAGTGTATGATAGGGCCCATTCAAAAAAAATAATAATAATTTTAAAGGCCCATATACACTTTGTAAATAAAATATTTGATAAATCATTTGTAAAGAAATTCGCATTATTTATTTTTCTTTGACTTTATTTATCATTATTGTAATACGAAATCTTAATTTTCAATATATAATCTTATTATTTGATGTTTTATTTCTAAATTGTTTACCGCCTTTTGTTTTCAAAGAATAATGGAAATCACATATTTAAAAAAATATATATAAAATTGAAAAACTGCATTAGTATTATAAGGATTTTGTAGGAATTGTTGACGTCATAATTGTCATAAAAATAATGTCTGAAAAATATAAAATTGGTCTTGGTCTGGTTAATTTGTAAAATATAAAAAAAAAAATTCTTTTGATTTAGTGAAATGTGACTTGTTTTTGTGCAACTGTATTGCAAAATGACTTTTAAGTCACACAAATAAATGCAGTCATGTGGCATAAAATAGCAGGCAGTGTGGAGTTATGATGTGCGTTGATGTGAATATAACTCTATGTGTGTCTGTCCAGCAGTCTCAGTCAAAGCTGGCCTGAACACACGAGCAATGCGTGAGATGTACCGGAGCTACGTGGAGATGCTGGTCAGTACGGCACTCGACCCGGACATGATTCAGGCTCTAGAGGACACTGAAGGTAAGCCAATGTGATTACCTCTCAAACTTACTGTAGCGCTCTGTCATTACCAAACCAGAAGAAGTTCACTTCTTTTTGTATTTTCGGCTATTTCAGATGAATTATATCTTCCTCCAATGCGCAAGATTGACAGTCTTCTCAGTGAGCAGAAGAGGAAGCTTTTGAAACGAGTCAGTATGAACTCTCAGCACCAGGTACTTCACCTTAATATTTGTGCTTGCTTGATTATTATTTTTTTGCTCAGTTTCTATTTCGTGTCCCTTAGCAACAGGGTTCATACAGGGACCGCGCTTTGAAAACCAAGGACTTTCAAGCACTTTTTCCAGCAGCATTTTTTTGTTTCCTAGGACTTCATAAAATTTTTTCTTAGTTTCATTTCTCATGTTTTCTTCATCCTTCATATAAAATAAACAGAATATAATGTATGAAAAGAATTCACACTAAGGAGAGAATACGTACCTTTGCTGCCTACCTACCGACCCTTGCTTGTTACTGGATTTTGATCCTCTGTTCTTCCTACATTGCTGATATTGCTGGTATTGACCATTGCCTGTACGACTACGAGTCTCTGCAATAAAGCCTGCATATGGATCCCATGTCGAGTTCTGGTTCATTACACTTAAATTATACATTATTGCATATATGCATTTTAAGTGAATGGGTCAAATCTATATCTTGAATAATATGTCAAATAATGTTCTTTGACTTTTCTTCCAGGAACTACAAAAGTTTACTATGGATTAAATGGAAATTAAATTAAATACCATTTTTTGCATAAACAAAATACCAGTAACGCCCAGAAAAAATGAAAAAAAAACTTGATTTTTAATTCAAAAGAAGCCTGAAAAACACCAGGAGTCTTATTATGAATCATAGTTTAATAATCAATAGGCTGTATCTCAATTTAAGTTTTTCCATCCTCAAATATAAGTCACCTTGAAATAATCAAGAGGTCTGTTTTACCATTTCATGTAGTGATGACTTTTTTTATGAAATTAAAATAAATGAGGGATTTTGCTTTTTTGCTCCTACATTCATTTTACAGTTCGCACACATCTATTTTTAGTCACAAATGTCAAAATTATATCCAAAATAACTGAAATTGAATGTAATCCAATTGGAAATTGAATTAAAACACAAGCTTGTGAATCAGAATCAATTTAATTTAGAAATTTGTGTCCAAACCCAGGTCTATATATTATCATGCTAAACTCTCAGAGATTTGTCCTGACAGAAATAAATTAGTTTCATGAAGCTAAATCCACATGTTCCTTTTAAATGTAAATGAAGAGTTTAATTTCCTTCTGTTCTTCTGTCTCTGCTCCACAGGAAGCTCTTCACACTTTCCCTCAGATAACAGCGGAGCCCGTAGACTCGGGGACGGTGAGGGTCAGACTGGGTGGTGAATGCTACAACCGCAAAACCCTGAACCGCATCAAAAAGAGTGTTCCCAAGCCACAGGTCAACAAAACCTACATCTCTTTTGCTGCAGACCTCTGAGTCTGATCTGATTATGACAGCTTCCCACAGCCCCACCCACTTCATTTAAAACAGAATTAATAGGGCTGTTCATTTGTAATACATCTTTTATTTTTATTGTTTTTAAATAATGCTTTTATTCATCAAGGCTGCATTCAATTGATCAAAAGTGACCATTCTAGATTCTAATGTGTCACTGTTTCCATTAAAATATTGAACAGCACAACTGTTTTAACAGAGATATTAATAAGAAATGTTTTCTTGAGCAGCAAATCAGCATATTAGAAAGATTTCATGTGACACTGAAGACTTGAGTAATGATGCATCACAGAAATAAATTACATTTTAAAATATATTCAGTAATACAAGATTTATTTTTAATTGTAATATTTGACAATGTTATTTGGAAATTTTTACAGTACTAATGTTTACCATTTTTTACTGTATTTTTGTGAGCATATGAGACATCCTTCAAAAATATTTTAGCAACCCTTGTCTTTTGAATTGTTGCATATATTATTAGTCAATAAATGGATGTGCAATATTTGAGTTTGAATGATTAAAAGTATTTTATACACTTAATAATGTATACTTGTAACAGTATCCCACTTGGTTTTACTTGTAGAGAGAGACATCATATAATAATCCAGTTACACAACCCAATAATTAACAGGGACAATGTAGAAGCAATAAAAGTCTAATTCTAATACAAACGTCCCCATTCCTGTCTCCTCCAGGACCTGAAGTTGTCAACAGAAACATGTCGACTCTACAGTCTCTACCATTCACTGCATCATTATAAATATCATACCTTCTTACACTGTAAGAAAGAGGTAAAGATCCAGCTACATTTCCCATAAGCAGCTGCAGTCAACAAATGCAATGCAAATCTTCTTTGAAAATCTTTCTCTATTTTTTTTTAGACGAACACTATAGAGCAGGCTTCAGAAGATCCTGGACAAGAGGAAGTTGTTCAGCAGTGCATGGCCAATCAGAGCTGGCTGGAGATGCTCTTCAACTCCTTCTTAGAGCTGATGACCCTCAGCACCAAAGCTTAAGACAGAGAGGAAAAGCACGAAACAGGAGAATCTTCGTTGAGGAATCATGGAGGCATTGATGTACAAAGAAGCTGGATTTATTGTTGCCTCCTTGTCCACCTCGGTTTTACAGAAAGGAGAGGACCGGGCGATGAGCCCAGCAGGTTGCCGCCAGAAAATAACTCTATTAACTCTTTACAAACGTCTGCAAACATGCAGGATCCCTCCTGAGCGTTCAGGCATATCTGATCTCAGGATGCGACCAAACTGAGATCAGATTTGACCGTATTTTCAAAAAATGGTACACAGACCCATGGAGCTACAGTTGAAGGAAAATACTGTGTGAAGTCTTTATACTTTCGGATCGACCGATTCGGCACGGGACTAACTGACAGGAGGAAACTGTTACTGAATTTTACATGAATAATTTTTTAAAGACGATATCAGTTTTCTGAAACGAGAGCGAGAGAGTGACGGTTGTGTTTTCTAAACGAGTGCAGAAGGGAATGCAGTCATGGGAAGCTGCGTGCAACCACATGTGATGACATTCAACGCATTAGTCTCCACACGTGAGCTAAAGGAATACATTTTTATTATTTATAAAGACATTTTTAATGGGAATTCGCACATACAATACAAACCATATAAAATAATGGTTGTTCAGATGTTATTAATGGATCTTCTGAACTGTCTTCCTTTTTGCTCGTCAAAGGTGGGTGGACTCCATGGAAAACGTATTATTGTTTTTATCTGTTACAGAAGAGAAGCGAAAGACAGAGTAGAACAAAACTATTTCGAGCTACGCGAAGCGGTATTATTGCAATCCATTCTACAGAGATAATAAAGTGAGAGCGATGCATCTGGTTCCCATTAGGGAGGGATTATGTATTAGTACTATTTAAAATGGAAATTTGTTTTTATTTGTTTGTCTTTTGTCTGTATTCTGAGTCTTATTTTGGAACAATCTAATACTGTGCTACTTTCAAAAGTAAAGCCTTTGTGTAAATATTGTACAGCTTCTTGACAGAAATCTTCTGGTTCTTCTGTACATGGACTATCCCTGTATTTGACAAACAAATAAAACCATCAACGACTGCTCTGTGTTCAAGAAGACGCTGCTTTTCTCCTCAGGTTTACGGTGAGAAGTCTGACAGGTGAAACGATCAGAGTTAAATCGGTTTGTTTTTTGACTTCCACAGAACCTTAGAGAACTAAATGAAAAGGTTTGTACTTTTTCTTGAACTTCGACCGTGACTTCATTAGAGTTCCCTTTATTGCTGTTTTTATTATTGCTTTTATTTTTCATGCTTCATTCTTTCTATTTTCTCTTTAACAATTCCTTATATTGGCAGCTGGGTATTTCCAGACAGTGTTTTAACAATATCGAGCTTTTCTGGTAATAAATTGTCAGAAATGGTACGGAATATTTTCAGAATGTACAACTCTTGACCTGAAATTTATATCAATTTGCAAATATACCAAGTCAAAAAGTAGCTTGCCTGTTATATAAATATATGCCTATTAATAATTATATTATGTAAATAATATTTATTATGACCCTAATAATTTTTGATATAAATACATCCTTACATTCTTTTATTTATTTATTATTATTATTAGAATTATTATTAGAATTAGAAGGTTTTTAACGGCAGTTTTGATTGGTTTGACATTTTTGGTCATAATTTTGATGATTATTCTAAAATGTGGAAAACATTAATAATAGGAAATACAAGTAGGCGGGTTCGGGTTATTTTATTTCTGTATGTTTTACAGTATTAACCACTTCAGTTCTGTTCTGCACCACATTCCCTCTAAAATAAACAAATTTAATCCTTGAGAAATGTAAAATGTACTGATCTGGAACGTGCCAAAGTCATTGTGTTAATACAACACACACACACACACACACACATATATAAATGTCGTTGCTGATTTTCACGTTGTTCAAACTTCCCACGTTATTTAATACCATAGGCTATAAAAACAGTTTAATACTCGTATCATAACCATAGACTGGTCATAACCGGATACCAGTTTTCTTTTTATGGTCGTCTTCGCCATCTAGTGGCCGTCTAGAGTAAGAAACTACTGGAGTGACGTGTGCAATGACGTCAAAATGGGAAATCGAAACTGACATGGATTTCCAGAGTAATGTTTAACACCTGAACGTAAAGCACAATATCTGAAAAAAGTGCGGTATTAAAGCAGCACTGACAAACAAGACCTTCTTTTCGTCCTGAAGAGAAGCCACAGAACACAGGGTCACGTTTGTATCGTACGATTAAAGCAAGGTAGGCATGGCGCTTTTGTTATAATTACACGGTTTGTTATGTAACGTAAACCCAGATATCATATTATTCATAAAGAATGTCTTCCCAATATTTGTCAGATATACTGTTTAGGTAATCCTATTAGGCGCATGAATTCAATAGAACATTGACAGTAGAAAGTACTGTATGTAATTTTGTTGTGAAAGTTTGTATAGCCTATGACTATGAGGATTTTTCAGCATGGTTTTTGGTTGTGTTATTTGTGCAGTGTATTGATGGTTTGGTGTGTATAGTCTGATTGCATCATGGCCCAACCAAAACCACTCTTCATACCCTGGTTGACTGAACAAATCCAGAGTGGACGTTATCCCGGAGTGTGTTGGATCAATAAAGAACAAAGACAGTTCAGCATTCCATGGAAGCACGCTTCAAGACAGGACTCCAACAGTGATGATGTCCTCATATTCAAAGTGAGAATACACATTGTTTGTCATGCATTTTTTTCACCAAAGAGTGTATTTAGTGCACTACTTGCAGTACTTCCAAGTCTAGGTTTTTTTTTTTTTTTACTTGCGGGTAATATAATATTACTAAAATATAATATTTCATATTTAAATAAGGCTACACCTTAATGACTGTTTATTTTACCACACTTAAATACGCTTTCAATACGTGCATTTAGTAAAAAAAATATTTTGTAATAATTGCTTTAAAGATGTACACTTATTTTGATGTGTTGACTAACATAGTAAAGCACATAAAGTGTTGTTTTATCAAATTGTATGATGTTTTGTTACTGATATACTATAATATTACTGTAACATTGATACAAATGTGTAATTATTAAAATATTTTAGTTGGCCATAAATGCTTGTCGGTATATTTCGGCAGTAGCCTACACTTCAACAATATAAAGTAACATAAGTTATTATGGAATTACACATAAGATGTACTTAAATCCTCCTCATGAGGTCAAAAAGCACTCTTTAATTTCAACTTATTGCATTTAATGTAAGTTTAAGCTATGATACAGTTTGATTTAAGTGTAAATAACATGCAGTTATGTGTCCAAAAACATTATGTTCAGTTCACACTCAACTGTATTCTTTTGAAATGTATCATTTCCATAAGCACTCTTTTTAAAAATATGCAAAAGAGTACCTCTTTTTTATTTTTTTTTTACCAAGGGATGGTATTTTACATGGATAAAAAATAAGTATTATTAAATGATTTCAAGTACCCCAAGGTACTACTGAAATTACTATAATTCAATAGTATATTTAGTATATTATTGAAAATACTTTTACCAAAGAACTACTACACTTTCATTACAACCAAGCAATACCATACCACAAGTTTTTTTTTATTTATTTTTTTTATCAATATAAATCAATCAGTACCATAGACTATATCAAAGAAGCATTTACCATAATGTTATACCAGGGTACTTTTTTGAATACATACTTTTCTTCTGATATCTGTACTTTGTTCCCGTCAGGCCTGGGCACAGACGAGCGTCGGTGGAGATGGCAGGATCAACGGAGATCCCTCTGTTTGGAAGAGAAACTTCCGTAGCGCTCTTCGTGCTAAAGGCTTCAAGGTTATATATGACGACAAGAACGATGGCGCTAATCCACATAAAGTCTATCAGTTTCCATCTGAACCTCATTCTGCGGGTAAGAAACATTACATTTGTGGTTGATGACATTAAGAAGATTGATTGAACTGTTGAATCTGATATTTGTTTTCTCTCTTCTCCAGCTTCAGGATCCGAGGGCTCTCAAGAGACTGATGTGAGTATCTGTTTCATCGCGTTTAAACCGTGTTTGTCTGGTTCTTCTTTAAAACACTCTCAAATAGACCACGTGTTGCATGAGATATGACATACACACACTGACTTGGGAATTGTTTCTCTTTCTTCATTTTTAGTTTTCACAAGAACAGGGTGCTGAGGAGAGCGACGTGTCCCCTAGTAAGACCGCACTTTATACCCAGCCATTAATTTGTTAGGTAGAATTTGTTTCATGGCGATGACAGTATGTTTTACTTTTATTTTTCTTAGCACATCCACCTCAAGGTTTGGAGCAAGATTTCACGGGACTAAACCTTCTGGACAGTTCCTCACAAGGTAGACTGAAAAGAACAGAAAAGATGATGTATTTTCATTATAGCAGGCTGTGGTACAAAGCATAATATAATCTGCATCAACTCGATTATTTGAGTACCTTTATTTTAAGTTACCTTTGGTCTCTGTTTGGTTGGGTAATGATTTATATGGTACTGTTGTTATATTATGATGAAAAAAATAATTGTTTTATTGTATATGCATTGTAAGTTTAGAATATTAAAAATAAAAAGTTGCATGGAGTCTCTTTTGCTCAACAAGGCTGCATTTATTTGAATAAAATACCATAATATTATGAAATATTACCATTAAAAAGAACTGTTTTCCGTGTAAATATATGTTAAAATGTAATTTATTTATATTATTCCTATTATTATCAATGTTGAAAACAGTTGTGCTGCTTAATAATTTTTCTGGAAACCAAAATAATTTTTTTTTTAGGATTCTTTGATTAATAGGGTGTTCAAAAGATCTAATTTATTTAAGATAGAAATATATTGTTACATTGAAAAATGTCATTACTGTCACTTTTGAGTAAATAAATGCATACTTGCTGAAAAGTAATTAATTATTATTAAAGAATCTAAAGTATTATTATTTATTTTTTTTTTTTCTTATTTACACCAAACCTTTTAATGGAAGTGCATCACAATTTCCTCAAAAATAGTAATCAGCTAAAAGAAATGTTATATAACAAATTTCAATTCCTGAGCAGTAAGTCAGCATATAAGAAGGATCATAGGACACTAAAGACTGAATTAATTATGAAATATATACAAATGGATAACAGTTCTTTTAAACTGCAATAATATTTCAGAATGGTGATGCTTTTAATTTATGTAATAAACACAGCATGAGTGAGCAGAAGAGATAAACAGTATATAGTGATTTGAAGGACAGTGCATTGTGTACAGCCTTTTCATTCTTGTTCCAGTTCATGAAGTCTGGAATCCAGATCAGATGTATATGGGGCTTGAAGATCAAATACTCTTTCAGGAACCCAACCCATGTCCCGAATCCCAATATAATGAGTTCCATTACCAAATATTGGACACTCGTGAACCATTTCCTTTAGCTGAGGGGGCAGTCGGTGGTTTGGGGCAGATTCCGGCGTCTGAGGGGGCGACGGCTGCGGGTCATCATCCCCCAGAATATCAACCAGTCGGTGAAGGAGAGGGTCATCAGGCGACCGTTCCTGTGGTATCACTGGGTAAGTGGCTCTCAAAGTCATCACATGTTCACATCAAGTGTTGATGTTTATTTACTCACACAGCTTTTTTTTAATTCATCTGTTTTCTTCACAGACACTTTTTTTCAGATTAAGGTTTTTTACAAAGGGAAGATGGTGAAAGAAGAGTTGGTGGAGAATGTTGCTGGTTTCAGACTGATGTATCAGGGAAACATGTTGGTATTTTTGCTCTTCACTGTTATTTAAAGTAGCACCATGTTTAATACAGATGAAAACTTAACAGTATTCCTTTAACACCCGCAGGGACGAATCCATGGGCAGTGCTGATCTTCCAGTGGTCACACTTCCTGTTCCTGAAGGTATTCTGGATCAGATCCAGGCCAAGCATACGAACGACATTCTGAATAATCTGGGTGGTCTGGAGATCAGGAAATTGGACGCCGTGGTCTGTGGTCACCGTTGGGGATCAAGCAGGATCTATTGGGGTATAAGCAAACATGAAAATAGCCAAACACCCAGAGAGCTCGCCAAAAACACACCTGAAGCCATCTACTACTTCAAAGATTACATATCACGTGAGTTATATTGGGTCAGATTTCTCCCATCCTCGTGTTGAATCAACAGCTATTGATTGATTAAAGATTTACAATCAAATCGTTAGATGATATGCTGATTATTAATAAGATTGATCACAATGTTTGCTGAAAAAGCCAGACAATTACAGGTGTTGTTCATATAATTAGAATATCATCAAAAAGTTGATTTATTTCACTAATTCCATTCAAAAAGTGAAACTTGTATTCATTTCATTACACACAGACTGATATTTTTCAAATGTTTATTTATTTTAATTTTGATGATTATAACAACTAAGGAAAATCCCAAATTCAGTATCTCAGAAAATCTGAATATTGTGAAAAGGTTCGATATTGAAGACACCTGGTACCACACTTTAATCAGCTAATTAACTCAAAACACCTGCAAAGCCTTTAAATGGTCTCTCAGTCTAGTTCTGTAGGTTACACAATCATGGGGAAGACTGCTGACTTGACAGTTGACCAAAAGACGACCATTGACACCTTGCACAAGGAGGGCAAGACACGAAAGGTCATTGCAAAAGAGGCTGGCTGTTCACAGAGCTCTGTGTCCAAGCACATTAATAGAGAGATGAAGGGAAGGAAAAAATTGTACAAGCAATAGGGATAACCGCACCCTGGAGAGGATTGTGAAACAAAACCCATTTAAAAATGTGGGGGAGATTCACAAAGAGTGGACTGCAGCTGGAGTCAGTGCTTCAAGAATCACTACACACAGACGTATGCAAGACATGGGTTTCAGCTGTCGCATTCCTTGTGTAAAGCCACTCTTGAACAACAGACAGCGTTAGAAGCATCTAAAGACAAAAAGAGACTGGACTGCTGCTGAGTGTTCCAAAGTTATGTTCTCTGATGAAAGTGCATTTTGCATTTCCTTTGGAAATCAGGGTCCCAGAGTCTGGAGGAAGAGAGGAGAGGCACACAATCCATGTTGCTTGAGTTCCAGTGTAAAGTTTCCACAGTCAGTGATGGTTTGGGGTGCCATGTCATCTACTGGTGGTGATCCACTCTTTTCTAAAGTCCAAGGTCAGCACAGTCGTATACCAGGAAGTTTCAGAGCACTTCATGCTTCCTGCTGCTGACCAACTTTATGGAGATGCAGATTTCATTTTCCAACAGGACTCTGCACCTGCACACAGTGCCAAAGCTACCAGTACCTGGTTTAAGGACCATGGTATCCCTGTTCTTAATTGGCCAGCAAACTCCTCTGACCTTATCCCCATAGAAAATCTCTGGGTATTGTGAAGAGGAAGATGTGATAACTGCAGTAATTCAGGCAAAAGGAGAACCAACTGAGTATTGAGTGCTGTACATGCTCATACTTTTCAGTTGGCCAAGATTTTTAAAAATCCTTTCTTTGTTTTGGTCTTAAGTAATATTCTAATTTTCAGAGATATTGAATTTGGGATTTTCCTGAGTTGTCATTTACAATCATCAAAACTAAAAGAAATAAACATTTGAAATATATCAGTCTGTGTGTAATGAATTAATATAATATACAAGTTTCTCTTTTTGAATGGAATTAGTGAAATAAATAAACTTTTTGATGATATTCTAATTATATGACCAGCACATGTAATTGCATAGATCATTGAAAAGACATTACAAAAAGTCTGACTTTAGATGTCAGTTTATTGCCTTTTTCCATACCCCCCCCCCCCCATAAATGAACAAAAATAAGAGAACAGTAGGAAAATGCCTTATTATGGAATTTACACACAAAACAATGTTTTTTTCATAAAAAGAATGTAATAAAAAAATACATTAAAAACTAAACCAATATGGTTGATAGCTGGTGGCTGCAAAATATTTAGTTTATAATTTGTCATTCCTGTAGGTTTGAAGGCCTTTATGCAGACAAACAGTGAATCTCCTTCTTACGCTCTGTACTTCTTTCTGGGAGAGAAGTGGCCCGACCCCAAAATGAAGCCGTGGGAGAAGAAACTCATCATGATTGAGGTTAGGACCGGGCAAATTAAGTTTTCAATAGTTTTTATATTGACAAGAAAATTATAATATTTAGATTTTTTATATTTATCCTATAAAGCCTAATGTATCATATTTCATACACCAATTTCTAGAGCCTCTAAATGATCAAAATGATCAGTTTGACTGTAAATCCTGTTGTACACCATCTACTATATGCCTTCTGATGTCTGATTGATAGTCAGTACTTTAATAGCAAGTAAAAAGCCTTTTAGTATAATTGTAAAATTGTTGCATTAAATGTTTTGACCCAACAATAAAAATTACAGAGCTTTGATCATAAAAGTGAGCATTAAATGTCATCTTACTAAAACATATTATTAGGGCATGTTAAATGACAACTGATTTATATAGATTTAATGTTTATTCATTTAACTTTTTTACTATTAATTCACATCTTTTTGAGCATATAAATGACACTTGCACCAAATTGCATATTTCTGTTCAGTTTGGGCCTATAGTTAATATCGAGGTGTTCTCTCTCCTCATTTCTCAATTTTTTTTTTCTAAAACATACTCTATGGGCCATAAAAGCTTTATGTATCATTTATGATACACAATTGAGAAATAAAAAAAATATATATTTAAATAAACTATTTTGTTGACAGGTACATAAATCTGTTCCACTGAAAAGTAAGTATCATGATTTATTTTTATCTTCCCCCATTCATTCTCTCTTTTTCTCATTTTTTTTAGGTTATTCTGACTTCACTGGAGCATTTGAATATGATTGCTGTTGCAAACGGGGCGTCTTCTCTGCAGTCGGTGGAGCTCCAGCTCTCTCTGGAGCAAATGATGGAGCTGTGTTAGAAAGATCTCCTATGACTGAGCAGAAAGACTTGACTGCACACATATTAGCACTCCTAAATTAAAATGATTTCTTAAAGGGGTCATATGATGCAATATATTTCACTTTGGAGTGTTACAAGCTCTTGGTGCATGAAGACGATCTGTAAAGTTGCAAAGGCTAAATCTAAAATCCAAAGAGATATTCTTTATCAAAGTTAAGACTCTGCCATGCCCCCCTTAAACGGCTCATTCAAACACGCCCCCACATATCTACATCACTATGTGGAAATATTTGTGTAATACCGCCCAAATGTTTACACAAAGAAAGACAGCGTGGTTTCAGTAACACAGTTAGTGTTGAAGCAGTCATGTCAGGGAGATGTGTGTATAATTGTGTGTGTACTAATATTGCAGAGCAGAATTTCAGTAATGGTACAAAGGAATTGTATGATTTGATGGATAAAAATACCAATCTGAGTTTACAAGTAGTGCTGTATTTTAAATGGATGGGTTTCATAGTTGTGTGCTATCATGAAAGAACAAGACAAACGTTTAATAATGCTAAAATCTAAGTCTAATGTTTTTGGAGTCTGTTTTTGCACTAGTCTGTTTTCTGTCTTATTACTGTATTTCTTCAGTCTTTTCCTGGACTGAATTCATTGTTGTTATATCTTTGACATTAATCTGAACTGAATGTGAGCTGTTGTTCCACTGACGTGCCTTTTTTCTTCCTCTTTTTCAGCTGATATGAACTAAGAGGTTTGCACTTAGTATAATGTTTTCCAGTGATGTAAAACCGGGGAATTTCAGGGATTTTTGTGTGTTTTCCAGGCCTGGAAAAGCATGCAAGTTAATACAGTTTCCCACGGGTCCTTGAAATCCTTGAAAGTTTGTCAGTCTTAAAAAAAATGATAATAATTTCAAGGCACTGGAATTTTTTTAAAAAATAAATGTACATAGATACATTTCCTTAAAAGTTTTCTGGGAAAAATTCCAGATTATTCCCTCTGGTCTGCTAATGTGTTATTTTGCTAACACTTCGTGGCCTATGAATATTAGCATGCTTGATTTACATTAGTTATGTTCATTTTGTGTTAAGTGTTTCTATTGTGAGGTACTTTGTGTTGTACATTGCCACTTCGAAGGTTCCTCAGCATTTCACAGACACACCGTGAAATTAATGATGAATTGCTTTGCTTAAGATAATGTAAACCCTAAGAGGCAAGAAAAACTTAAAAGCATTTTGATTTTAAAGAATAAACCGGTTGCAAGCCATGGTATCAGATTTATGAGTGAATCATTTGAGTTATATTCAATGAATCAACCAAAGCAGTTCACACATCAGTTTAACATTTATTATTCAGCTATGTGGAGAGGGGTGTACACCAATAAGATTTGACTGTGGGCGGAGCTTCTCAGTGCCACACAACACAAATAAAAACGAAGACTACCACAACATGTCCTGCAATCTGTTTAGGAAACACAACTTACATTAAATGGAAACTATGTTCATACCACTGATTCTACATTCACGAATATAAATGAACATTCAAATTAATATTTAAAGAACACAGAGTCCTTGACAACACATACAGTAAATGCACTCACTAATTGAATAATTGTGATATAAACTTATTTATACATACGCTACCTTTCAAAAGTTTGGTAAGATTTTGTAATGCTATTGGAAAAAAGTCTCTTTTACCCACCAAAGATGCATTTACGTATTTGATCAGAAATACAGTACAAATTGTGAAATATTACAGTTCAAAATAACTGTTTTCTGTTTTAAAGTTATTTTGAATATTTTAATATTATTATTGTAAAATAATAGTAATTTAGCAATTTCTTCCTGTGATGCACAGCTGAATGTTCAGCATCAAGACACAGTCTTCAGTGTCACATGATCTTCAGAAATCATTCTGATATGCTGAGAAGTATTTCAGATTATTATCAATGTAGAGAACAGTGGTGCTTTATATCTATGAGGAAAGTGTGATACATTTTTAATTTCATGATTCTTTGATGAATAGAACAGCATTTTCTTATATCAATATATATTTGTAATATCATAAATGTATTAACGGTTGTACTTTTGATTAATTTAATGCATCCTTGCTAAAACAAACAAACAAAATATATATATTATTATTATAGTTATTATTTTATCTCATTGATCCAAACTTTTGACCAGATATGTACTAAATGAATAAAGTGATTCAATTAATTAGATATATTCAGGTAATATGTCTAGGTGGTGTTATGTGTTAACCCTAACTGTTCAAACTATATCATATTGAAATATGATTATTTATCTAGTCAGTTTTGATCACCACATCTATATCAGTTCTACTCTACATTCTCCAGGTCATCATGTTCTTCCTCTGATTTCCTCTCCTCCTCTGAAAGGTCCCTGAGCTCCGACAGAGGCACCAGCTGACCCTCTTCGTCCAGTCCCATCGGCTGAATCATATTATCCCTGTTTAGGAAAAGATGTAAGTGTTAAAGCAGTATGTATGTGTGAATCTGTACTGGTGTTTTCCATGGTTTAAGGTCCTTACTTTGAGAGTTTGTTAAAAAGACTGATGAGCCGGTGAGCCTCCTCCTCTTTCTCCTCCTCTGTCATTCCCTCCATCGGATCAGGCTGCTCCTCTTCCACCTGTCCCGTCACTGGATTCACTCGGTCTTTAATCTGCCGGTACTCCTCGGTGTCCGAGTCTGAATCGCTAGAGTACTGCGTGCCTGATGATGTGGCCTTTGACCTCTGACCTCCTAGCAAGCCTCTAGTGGCCAGGAGCCCAGCAGCATTTCCATATCCAGTGTACTTCACGAAACGCCTGACTGGAGTAGCCGATAAAAAAATAAAAGATAAAACACATAGACTCTTGACTCTTTATTGGCATTTATGGTTCTATGAAGAACCTTTGACATCCATGTAATTGTTCCATTGGACAAAGGGAACTTTTTGTAGCGGAAAAGGTTTTTCAAATTATTAAAATGGTTAAAAAAATGGTTCTTTTATATAGAAGCCTGTTACAGCAAAGGAATAAAAAAAGGTAATTGCAACCTATTTTCCTCACACTTTTGACTTTTTAAATCACAATTATGGCTTTTTTCATAATTGCAAGAAATAAACTCAATTGCAAGATAAAAAAATTGTGAGTTATAAATATACTTGTTTGCAAATGTTATTCTGATGACATACAGAATTCAGACGGAGGACAGGAAGTGGAAAGGAGAATGGATAAGATGGAGGAAAGTCTGTACTGTACTGGTTTAGACACTCTTACAAGAGAGAGGTATAAACAGAAGATCACAACATATGTTGGACGTGATCCTTATGTTCAACTTAACTGAAATACTTGGCTGTCATTGAAGCAGTGGATTGGATACGTCTACGTGTGGCATTTAGCCTTGAGTGAATTCAGACTGTCTCATGTTGAATGCATGAGAGTTGAAAGCCCTGTATCTATTTATATATTTCTTTATTAATATCTTAATTTATAATTATATCTTTTATTAACCATTTGCACACACAAGCATTTATACGACTCGACTCCTCCTGCCCACAGAAGCAGGTTTACTAGATACCTTTTTCTGCATTTTTCATGCAGTCAATTTCTTGACTTTTCCACCCTTATGAACAACAAATATTCATACACAATAATAACTCCGTGGGGTTTCTCAGTTTGAATGATCTGTGCATCTATAAACAACGTAAAACATAGGCATTTGGAGTTTCTGCTAGTGATTCCCATGTAGAAAAATCACCTCCAGTTGCATTCTCGTTACAGAATTGACGTCATTGCAAACAAACCTACTACTTGGCCCGGTGTTTGATTGACAGGTGATCTGACCAATCATGATGCAGAATCTGCTAATTGTTTGAAATAAATCCAGACAGGTGTCTTCTGATGTTCCTTCATGTTGATTTTGTGCTATATCTAGTAAAGAGATGATTGGTCTAAGTGCGAAAGTAACCTGCTCTGTCTTGTCTGTTGGCGCATTGTGTCCTCTTTGCTGATGTATATTTCACTGCGTAAGAACGCGATGTGTGGCCTGAGAGAGCCAAGGCTTTTCAGACATTGCAACAGTAATAAAGGGGGGCAGGTCTTTGTGAAATGTCAAATTTGAGATAAAGAGTCGCAGGTACCTTTTTTATTTTTTATTCCATGGCAGGAAAAAAAACTGAATTGCAAGATTTAAATTCAGAATTCAATGAAAAAAAAAATTAGAAAGTCAAGATGTAAATGCAGATTTTATATCTTGCAAATCTGACCTTTTTCTTAAAATTGTGAGTAATTAAAAACAATTCTGAATTTTGAGATAAAATGTCACAATTATCTTTTTGATGTTTTTATTCCGTTTCATAAACAGGCTCCCATATCTGTTTACTGAAAGGTTCTTTAGGGATCTGTTTAAGAACTGTTCTCTGAAAGGTTTTTCAGGGAACCCAAAATGGTTCTTCTATAGCACAGAAGCAATTTTTTTAAAGAATATTCTGTCTTTTTACAGAATATTGAGTGTTATTTGTGGTTAATAGTGTGTTTCTATGTGTTACCGTTCTCTTTGCACAGCACGAAGAGCAGGTCAGCAGCGCAGTGTTTGAGCTCAGTGTCCAGGTGGGTCATCAATCTGACCAGACGATTCCTCATGGTGTTTCCCTCCTCAGGTTTAGTGCTGGCATCTCTTAACGGAGGCAGAATCTGCACTCAACAAACAAATAGATCAAATTTGATGGCATTTGATCAACAAAAAAATAATGAAATAATGTCAAACAGCAGTCATGCCTGTTGTCTGAGGTAGTGTCTCGTGTCTCTGTGACCTCTGGAGCATTCGGTCAGCAAGTTCAGCACAGGAGTCAGTCTCTCTTTGACCTTTTCTCCCTGCATGTGAAACACCAAGGTGTTAGAAAAGCTGCTTTTGCAAACATATGTATTTATTCCCTCCTGGGGTTCTCTTTTAAAGACCAGGTCTTCATGCTGAAAAACTATAAAATAATAGATATAATAAATAATTTAGTAATTTATTTAAAAAGTGCAATGTACACTACTGTTCAAAAGTTTGGCATCAATAAGATATTTCTTTTTATTTGAAAGAAATTAATAGTGGGCCAAACAAAACTGCATTAAATCATTGAGCATTGATTAAAAGGGATCACGTGACACTGAAGACTGGAGTAATGATGCTGAAAATTCAGCTTTGCATCACTGGAATATCTTACATTTTAATATATTCCAGTAGAAAACAGCTATTTTAAAATTGTATTTCACTATATTGTTTTTTTCTTTCCCTTTCCATATTTGTTTCTTCCACTTTCTCTTTACCTGCTCCAGTTTTCTCTCCATGTAGATGAGCAGGTTGTGCACACAGTCCATGTTGGCTCCATTGATCTGTTGTGAGTCTGGACCCAGAGGCACAGACACCAGAACGTCTAGACAGCTCAGTGGGAGAGCAGACAGCATATTCGCTGCATGCCTGAGAGAACGAGAGAGAGAGAGAGAGATGAGGACAAGCGTATGCTCAAATCTGTTCACTTTAAAATGAACTAAAATGCAGAAATGTATATCTCATATTCTTATCAAAGTATTTACATGAATCACTTATATGAGTGGAGATGACAGTGTATCCATAGAGAAAAGCAGACACAGACAAACATGACTTCCAGAAGAAGGAAGTGACACTGGTAAGGTACATGGGATAAAGAGTCCTATATAATAGAATACATTTAGAGATATGATAGAGAGATATTCTTTGTAAAAGTCACATCTAATTCCTAATTTTTTAAAACTGTCACAAACATATTAGATGCAAGTTTTACTGAGGAAAGACAGTTAGACATCTATCAGCCAACTTAATATATGCTCTACACATGTGATCCGGTACTAATATTCACTAGTTTGTTAATTGCCTGCACAACAGTGCTGTCGAAATGTGGTATGTTATTTAATTTAAGTTAATTTATTTTACTTTATATTTTTATATTGCAATTATTATTCTATTATTGTTTTTATAATGTCTCTTCTTTTTTTCTATCATCTTTCACTTCTTTGTTTGTGTGTGTGTGTGTGTGTGTGTGTGTCTTTGTCTTGTCAATCATGCCAAGAAAGTATTTGTATCTTTCAGACAAATTAATAAGTGCACTATGATCTAATTGTCAAATTCACTCGTCTATTGAAGTACAATAATGTAGACATGATGCATTTTAATTTAATTACATTTAATTTAATATATTGCACTTACTATTCTACTGATATTATTTATTAATATATTTTATTACTATTATTTATTTATATATTTTATTACTATTTTTTGCTATCTTTCACTTCCTTCTGTGTATGTTTGTCCTGATCTTGTTAATCATGCCAATAAAGTGTTTTGACATATATTATATTTGACTTCCACTTTTGAGTGGAATGCATCGTAAATGCCAACATTTTCAGTTAGTGGATAATTAATGCTACAGATGCTGTTAAATTGCTTTCATTACATTACAACAATATTTATCAGCACTAACCCCTTTAATTCATCTGTAGCTTCCTCTTCCTCACAGGAGAGCATCAGACAGTGACGCAGAACTGCCGCCAGGTGGCGATAGAGAGACGCATCTTCCTGATCAACACAAAGAGAGTCTTGACATGAACAGTTACAGTATATCAGTTTATTCAGTGCACTGTGTGGGGTTTTAAACACAGTCCTATAGTAACACCATCCCGAAAATGCTTGCTGTCTGGGATCTGACACATCACGTGGTGCAACCATAGTTTAGGGAGGTGAGTGTGATGATAATCTCTGCATGCACTCACCTCTTCTGGTTCCTGAGTGTGTGTGCTGTGTGTTATATTAAAAAGAATCTTCAGGGCCTCCTGAGCCTGCTGTGAGTCCTCCACACTAATAGGAGGCGCTGTAGGATCCAGCACCACTTCATATTGCTCCTTCCACTGGACTGATAAACTCTTCTCCAGCACCGTTGTTAATAATGGCACTCCTCCCTCCTACAAATTAAGAAAAAGTCATTATAATATAGACATTAATAAGTTTAGTGTCAGAAATATTTTTTACGTTTCAAATGCTTGTCAAGTCTGCATTTTTTTTAATACAAAAAAAGGTAAGAACATATTACTACAAATCTAAATTGATGCTTTATATTTGAATGTATTTTCAGCATCAGTATCAGAAATCGTTCTAATATGCTGCTTTTTTTTGCACAATAAACATTTCTTGTTATTATAAATGTTGAAAACAGCTGTGTTGCTTAATATTTCTTACTGACCCTAAACACGTATAATGTTAATTGGAGATTGGCTCGAAACTTCTAATAAATATTAGAAAACAGAAGAAGAAAAAGTAGATACTTGTTTCAGCTGTGCTCTGAGTTCAGGTCTCAACGCTGTCAGTAAAAACATGAACCGGAGTGTGTAAAACTGACCACAGGGGGAAGATGCAGACTGAAACTCCTTACTTAGCTTTTCTGTCAGACCACAGAGGAGACTGAAACACAGCAAACAGTTAGAGAGAGAGAAAAACACTGTTTCAGTGAATACAGTGGCACTTAACAAACAAATAAAATGCAATAATTTCAATGCATTAACCCTTTTCAAAACTGACTTCGTTATTTTTTGCTATGACTTGTAACCAAGTGGTTAATCTTTCACTGGTTAGCATAAATAGGGCCCTATGATTTTAGCAGACATAATTTATGAAAATACAGATGGAATCTAGATACATAAAATATACTGTATATATTTGGTAAAATTTGGATGAGAGTCACTTCATCAGCATTTCAACCCGCCAAAATAAATGTTCGGTTTATCTTGATGAAATTATGACACAAATAAATTATTTTGTATACTAAAATGTGCTTCTCACGGTAATTATACTAATGGTAAAAATTATAATAATTTTAAGGAATATCATAATTTTTCTTCCATTTAAAGTGTAAACCTCTGTTGTGCCAAATTTTGCAATCGTTTCAAAAAATGAGATTTGATTACATTCTAAAAGGCTAATTAAATTGCTAAGTTTTATGCATTAATTTAATTACCAATATTTTAGTAATAAGTTTTGTATTAAATTTTAAAATACAGAATTCATAAAAATTAAAACAGATGGCACAGAATTTCTGAAAAAGTAAAATAAATTAATAAATTGCTTTTTTTTTTTAAATAAATAAATTAGGAAATTGCCAAACTTTTATGAATTCAATTGATTATGATTAAGTTGATTCAGTTAAACTCATTTTGGATCATTTAATTCAATTACCTTATGATGATCAAAATTTGTTGAAATCATAACAGAACCTGGAAAACGGAACTTTCGAATTAAGAATTTAGAATTTTTTTCGTACGGCCCTGAGATAAACTCCTGCTGGTAGATGAATGTAACTACATAGTTTGGCCTTAAAAAAAAAAAAAACTCTTTTATTTGCATTTTTCATAGAGTTCATGAGGAAAGATGTTAGAATTTGAAAGTGTAAGTTGATTCATACCCGAGTTCGCTGGCTCTCTCTTGTGCCCAAGCACTATTGTAAACAATGTTACAGAAGATTTTCATGACTTCCTTTCTACTGACTTCATCAACTTTTTCTTCTTTTTCCTCCTCCTCCTCCTCTCCTCCCCCAAGGCTTCCTCTGCTGTCTCTTTTACCTCGCGTCAGAGCTTTGAAAACGCTGCTCCTCCTGCGAGAAGGAATGAGGCTCATGTTTGAAAAAGTGCTGGCCTTGCGCTCACCACACCAATCACTCTGACCCCAGACCACAGGGTCGTTCACATCACCGCTAACTGCCTCAGAACCATCGTCTTCCTCACTGCCGCGCTCATCCTCGTCCGCTCGACCAAATTTGCTCTCAGAAATAGCCTCCATGATGTCATTATAGGGGTCAGAGTCACCGTCGCTGTCTTCTTTGGGAACAGGTGCATTGCTGATGTCACCCAGATGTGCAAGAGTGAGAAGCGCTCTGTCAGTGATCAGAGGGCCCAAAACCTTTTTGTCCCTGGAGAGAATCCGGATGGATCTCAGGCATACTTTCAGCAGACGCCCTTGCGGTTCAGTCTGGAGGAACCTGATCAAAACCATAGCCAGAGCCTGAGGGAATAAAACTAATTAAACAAAGGCAGAAACTGGTTTTAAAATGGTTAAGTTGTGTATTTGTTGATAAGAGTCGAGGTTACCTGTCTCAGAATGACATCTGGGTTACTGGATTCATCATAGTCTGAATCAGAGTCTGACATATAATCCCGCACTTTATTCTTTCGGAACTGCAGTGGCCAAAACAACAACACAGAGTATTACGGGAACAATTATGGGTGCCGCTAGTAATGCTGAAATTGTGCACTTTTAACCTGTTGGTTTCCTCACTTTCATGGTACTAAACAATATTAATCTCTAAGTTATATATTTATGCCTATGTATAAAATGGGTTAGGGTTACTTCAAATTATTTTTGAATTAATACAGCACCATAAAGTTACAAATATAGCAAAGCTATTTGTTTTTTCGAAAAATTAATGAAATTGTTCACAATTAATTTGATTACATTTTAAAAGAGCAATACAATTTTAGTTTTATGCATTAATTACCAAAATGTTTAATAATAAATATCTCTGTGTGTACGTTCTTATATTCTTACAGAAGGTAAGCTTTTGCGGTTTGAAAATGTCTGAAGACAACCAAAGGTGTTAACAATTGTCAAATCCTTTTCAGAATGTGAGTACTCTTAAAAAATACAAGATTGCATCTTTTAAAAAAGAAAATAATACCTCTTCCATTTCCAGCCTCTTTTCGGATTGAACAAACAGCCAGACAACAGAAAAAAAAGAGAATTATTAAACTATCCGAAAAGATAAGACAAAGAAAATATGTATTCTGACAAATGTGTGTATTTATTCTTAGTGTGTGTTTTAACGATCAATAACAGAGCTAATTTTCTTTGGAACATGGATGCACAAATGATAGTAAACCAACATCACTTTGTAATATTAACATTACACAGATCAACACTGACTTGCTCTCTGGGATGGATTTGGTAGAGAGCTTATGAACTAAATATTAATGAGCTGCAGGCCGAGGATCACATCAACTGCAGTATCAGCAAACAGCTGAGGACATGCAGGAATATTTCCTTCCCAGAGGAAAACAGCACGGCTCAGGGAACTCTATGGAGTTCATATTCAGAAATCTAAAATATGAGAAAAATTTGAGGAAACCTCATTTCTGAATGTGTATGTGTAATTGCACTCAGATATCTCTTACTCTTCTTCTCTCCCTCTCCTCCGAATCATAGAAGAAACACTGTGCATACTAGGAGAGAGCGAAAATATTGAATTAGAAAAGAGTAGTTACATAAACTGTGAGTTTTAAGTACACAACAAAGTAGATTGTTTTGTAATTTCATGTATTGTCGTGATGCTATTAATACATTGGTTTTGGGGCAACTGGACTGAATTTAATCCGTTTTTAGTTAATTGTAAGTACCTCTCGATTAAATTGCTGTAGTTCTGCCTTCAGTCCTTTCTGATCATCCTCTCGGATACACTCGATAATCCTCTCTATATTCATCGCTGCACAAAAACACGAACACACACACATAAACAAACAACTGTTTGTCAAAAAACATCTAAGATGAGGTATATGCGTCTAAAACAATAAAAAATCTGTGATTTAAAAAAATCCAAATCAAAAACATCTTTAATGTAAAAAATGTATTTTTTTTTTTCTAATTCACTAATCAAAAGTAATAAATGATAGACCAGTGTAATCAATCCATTGTTAAAGCAAAAAGTGTACAAACTAAAAACAAAAACATTTTTGATTAAATATTTTAGCAAATGTAATAAATGTAATGATTCAAATTTAATGTAATCATTACATATATTAATTACATAAATGTAATTTCTAAATATTTTAGCAAATATATATTATTTACCATATAAAATGCAATATTACATTTATAAAATTACATTAAAATATTTCAATCAAAATTCATAAGGTAATACATGAACTAAATTATGTAATAAATGTAATAATTTGTCATTTTACATAAAATGTCATGTCATTTTATAAATGTAATATTACAATTAATATAATAAAATATTTATTTATATTAATATAATATAATATAATATAATATAATATAATATAATATAATATAATATAATATAATATAATATAATATAATATAATTGAAATGGCAAAAAGAATCCTTATCAAGACAAAAATATATGACATTTCCATATTAAAAACACAAATATAAACCAGCATATTAGTCGGTTCCAGATTTCCTTCCACTCCAACCAAAGCAGTTGTCTCCTTTATATCTGTGTTAGTTTATCCTCTTACCTGTGAGCGTGTCTTCACCTGAGCATGCCATGCAGGATGCAGTGCACTGGAGCCTTGAAATCTTTAATTTCTATTGGATTTGAATCACTTGCTCGGCTGCTGTGATTCTCTCTCTTTACCTGCAGATCTTTTATCTAGCTCTCTCTCAGTCTTTTTCTGTCTCTGTTTACCTCCAGCTCTGTCTCTACCCCCGTTTGTCTGTAATCCTGCAGTGCATTAGTTATGCTCTAATCCTTTAATGTCTTTTCACTTCATCTCTATTCACTCTCACTATAAATAACCTTACAGCAGATCCAGATGATGTGCAGTGACATACAGTAACCACAAGGTGGCAGCTCGATAGAAAACAGTGACATGATGACCAATGACTGTTCCAAGGTCTAAATGTGAAATTAAACAGAATTAGGAATCCAAAAAATATGAATAACCTAAATGCAAGATAATAAACTGTAAACAGACAAAGCTGCTTTATCATTGTTCAATTTAAATTCAATTATGATATAGTTAATTATATAATATTGTATATAGAATATCTGTACATATACTGAATGTGTGACCCTGCCTTTGAAAACCCAGATAAAGACTTTCTGTGATTTACTGTTTTCTACATAAAATCATCCTTCATAAAGATGTAGAATATTCTGCGAAAATATAACCTTTATATCTTTCATACTGAGTAAGGCCATGTCAAAGATTGAAATCATAGAAATGAAAATGAATGAAATTAATGGTTGAAATCAAATCAAACTTTGATGCTTGTTATCTCATATTTAGATTCTGAGACTTTAGCCTGGATTTCACAGACAGGGTCACAAATTTTCTTTTTGTATATTTATTTTCTGATTCTGATTCTACTCGACATGCACAAATTTTTTTTTTACATAGTTTCAGCCTTTTCTAAGCAATAGTTAAAATTTAACCATGTTGATTTAAAGTACCAGTTATTCTATTACAAAAGATTCAATTGTTGAAAAAAAAAAAAAAGAAAACACAGAGTGCTGTAACCAAGCATGTTAACAGAAAGTTGAGTGGAAGGAAAAAGTGTGGAAGAAAAAGAAGCACAACCAACCAAGAGATGCACAGCCTTATGAGGATTGTCAAGCAAAATCGATTCAAGAATTTGAGTGAACTTCACAAGGAATGGACTGAGGCTGGAGTCAAGGCATCAAGAGCCACCACACACAGAGACGTGTCAGAGCCGTCTTACCTGGGCTAAGGAGAAGAACTGGACTATTGCCCAGTGGTCCAAAGTCCTCTTTTCAGATGAGAGCAGGTTTTGTGTTTCATTAGTAAACCAAGGTCCTAGAGTCTGGAGGAAGGCTGGAGAAGCTCATAGCCCAAGATGCTTTAAGTCCAGTATTAAGTTTCCACACTCTGTGATGATTTGGGGTGCAATGCCATCTACTGATGTTGGCCAATTGTGTTTTTTGGAAACCAGAGTCACTGCACCCGTTTACCAAGAAATTTTGGAGCACTTCATGCTTCCTTCTGCTGAGCTTTTTGAAGACTCTGATTTCATTTTCCAGCAGGATTTGGCACCTGCCCACACTACCAAAAGTTGGTTAAATGACCATGGTGTTGGTGTGCTTGACTGGCCAGCAAACTCACCAGACCTGAACCCCAGAGAGAATCTATGGGCTATTGTCAAGAGGAAGATGAGAAACAAGAGACAAAACAATGCAGATGAGCAGAAGGCCACTGTCCAGGGGCACTGCACAGTGCGCGTCTGGGGGGACATTAGGACTGCCTATGCATAGGGCCCGCCCTATGCATAGGCAGTCATAATGTCCCCCCAGACGCGCACACACACACACACACACACACACACACACACACACACACACAATGTACCCAGTAGCACTGGTTGGCACTCAACAACAGGATGTGTCTGTTAAATATAGGGCAATGTTTGAAATTATATACAGAACAATTCACATGAGAATATCCCCACCAGTCACCTTTCCTTATCCCAACAAACTACGCACACAAGCATAAATCACAATAAGTGCTCAAACAACAGCGCCTCTTCTACTATTAATCAAGTGTTACTCAAATCCTGCATCCACACCTGCCATGTACATCCTGTTGACAAGCTCCAGTGTACCAAGAAGTGATTGTGTTCACAGCGAGTCAAGATGAGTAGAGGTGAATCGAATTAAAAGTCAAAAACAACTGTTAACTGTTACCAGGAGGCAGGAACAAAGCTTAAATAACACTATAAAATACAATTTAGCATCTTTAGTTTTTCTCATTTTATTTTTATGAAATTGATTCTAAAACCAGAGACTTCACAATATATCAAACACACACACACACACACACACACACACATATATTTAAGATTCCAAAGAGAAGGTTATGACCATTTGAGTCAATACTACTGTTTCTGGTTTCTCATAGGAATCACAGTTCCCTTTCAGTCGTTCACTCTCGATGCCACGTCGGTGACTGACGAATATGGGATATCGCTTCGATAGACCAATCTACTTCGAGTGTAATCTAAACGAGCCAATGCACATTGGCATGCAATTACTGCATCCAGCTGCCGCTGATCACTGCGTGAGTATAAGAGGGCAGCAGGTGCAATGCATTCCAGCTTTTCGCTTCGGAGCCCAGCGTTAGTATCGCTCTGCTCAACTGTGTCTGTTGTGAACTACGAGTTCAGTACACTCTTGGAAGCTTCATGTGTTGGCGAGACTGCGCTTCAGCGGCGGTCGTTCCTGTGTCGAGTGGATTGCACACTTCAGGCTGCACTATCCCTGTCGTTTTGCAAACGGCCAATTCCCTTGTGCGCCTTAGCACTAAAAGAGCACTAAATCCATATGGCGGCCGCGGCGGCACTTACACCGCTTGGCCTATTACATATGAGACCGCTCCAGCACTGGCTTTATGGCCGAGTCCCGAGGGGGGCGTGGAAGCGCGGCACTCACCGGATCCAAGTTACACCGGCCTGTCGTCCAAAAACCCTCACTCCGTGGTCAGATCTTGCATTTCTCTGGGCAGGGGTGCCCCTAGAGCAGATCTCCAGGCATGCTGTGGTTTACACGGATGCCTCCACCACCGGCTGGGGGGCCACCTACAACGGGCATGCAGTCTCAGGGGTTTGGACGGGCCCGCAGCTGCAGTGGCACCTCAATTACCTAGAGTTGTTAGCAGCGCACCTTGCCTTGAACCGTCTCAAAGGTCTCTTACGAGGCAAGCCTGTGCTGGTCTGAATGGACCACACTGTGATTGTTGCATGCATCAACCGACAAGGTGGTCTGCACTCTCGTCGCATCTCGCAACTCGCCTGCCACCTCCTCCTTTGGAGTCAGAAGGGTATGAGGTCACTTCATGCCGTTCACATTCCAGGCCTGCTCAATCGTTACAGCCGACAAGATGTCTCGAGCAATGCTCACGGGAGAATGGCGACTCTGGAGGTTGAGTCTGGAGGAAGGCTGGAGAAGCTCATAGCCCAAGATGTTTTAAGTCCAGTATTAAGTTTCCACAGTCTGTGATGATTTGGGGTGCAATGCCATCTGCTGATGTTGGCCAATTGTGTTTTTTGGAAACCAGAGTCACTGCACCCGTTTACCAAGAAATTTTGGAGCACTTCATGTTTCCTTCTGCTGATCTTTTTGAAGACTCTGATTTCATTGAATTGACCTGATCTGATCTGACCACGGAGTGAGGGTTTTTGGCGACAGGCCGGTGTAACTTGACCCCGGTGAGTGCCGCGCTTCCACGCCCACCTCGGGACTCGGCCATAAAGCCAGTGCTGGAGCGGTCTCATATGTAATAGGCCAAGCGGTGTAAGTGCCGCCGCGGCCACCATATGGATTTAGTGCTGGATTTTCCCAGTGTTATCCAATCTCACCCAGTGAGGTAGTGCTTTGACAACGGTGAGTGGAGCTACTTGTTCTGAGCCACGGCCTAGACCTAATAGGGGCGCAGGCGGCTCGGACAGGGCATTGGAAGGGGCAGCACCCATGGCGCTTTGATAGGGATCCCATATTCGTCGGTCACCCGGCAGCTCAGCGGCGGTACAGCAACTATGTCGACGGGACGTGGCATCTCCGTTCCCTCCTTCAGGGAACGAGGGTTACCATACGTAACCGAGACATTCCCTTTCAGTAGGTCACTTTCGACACCACGTCCCGTCGACATAGTTGCTGTACCGCCGCTGAGCTGCCGGGTCCCCGGCTCGGCTCCTCAGCGAAAAACTGGAATGCATTGCACCTGCTGCCCTCTTATACTCACGCAGTGATCAGCGGCAGCTGGATGCAGTAATTGCATGCCAATGTGCATTGGCTCGTTTAGTTTACACTCGAAGTACATTGGTCTATCGAAGCGATATCCCATATTCGTCGGTCACCGACGTGGCGTCTCCGTTCCCTCATTCAGGGAACGAGGGTTACCAAACGTAACCAAGACGTTATAATTATACCTAATCAATTCTGGCCTGCCTGTGTTTTAAAATGACAACAGTTGACTTGAAAATGTTTGATGTTTGCCAACGTGCAGACCAAACAAGTGTCATGCCAACAGATAAAATGCAAATTGTGCATTTCAGGACTACATCTATACAGAAAAGTAAATATGTATCATCAAAATATACATAAACTGAAATATGAGAACACAAGAATACTGGTATCAGGAAGGTTGTTTGCATTTCATTGGAAGCCTGTGTTATTTAAGTATTATTTATAAACTATTATAGTATATATTCATATTTTGTGTTAGCTTTTATATTTTATTTTTTTCAGTTACTCAGTTTTGTTTTTAATTGTATGCACTGTATATTTGTGTCATGATCTCCAGTCACCTGTCACAGTGGCTGCCACCTGCACGCTCTCCATCATCCCCCACATCTGTCATCATTCACTCTTATCTCTGATTCTCTGGGTATCCTCTCCAGTCTCCAGTTCCCCTTTTGTGTTCATCTATTCTGATCTGATGTGGATGTGGAGACTCAGTGCAAAGCTGTAGAAGTCAGGTGATGAGAGTGTTGCGAGATAACTGACATGATGATGTGTGTTTCTAGTTCCTATTTATTAACTCCAGTGTTTCCCATCCCTCATTACGGCCACGGAAGCCGCTCCCAACTCGAATGTTCCTAGTTCACTCAGCATGGCCACCAAGGCTACTCCCTGTTCCCTCATTATGGTTATTAAGGCTGTTTCCCGTCAGCCAGAAGTCATTAAATCTACTGGCCTGCCAGAAATCATCCGTTCCTCTGACTTTGCAGATGTATGCATCTCTGCTGGCTCTCCTGGATTCATTGGTTATTGGATCTTACATGGGTGCTTCAGAAACACTGCTCCTCCCTGGTCAAGATTATCACCGGTGCCAGCCTGAAGGACTCCTATCCTGCTGGAACCGCCCTGGTCACCTGCCCTCTACCTGATGTTTTAAATGTAAATGTCTTGCAAGTTTTTTTCCCCTGAAAATAAAAAATTTAATACATAAAACATGTATAAACATATATTTAACATGATCATAATAACATATTATTTAATCCATGATGAAATACATTTATCTTCATAGAAAACGACTAAAACAAGACGTGATCATAATAACATTTTATTTACTCCATGATGAAATACATTTATTTTCATAGAAATCTACTAAAACGAGAAAATGTTCACTGAAAGGTTCGAGTAACCCAAAATGTTTCTTCTGTGGCATCACTGAAAAAACACCCTTGTGTTTATCTTTAAGAATGTATATGTTATAAAGATCTATATTTAATATCAAACAGTTTTTGAGTTTGTTTAAACCACAAATTAATACTGTTAATAAGAGGGCCAAACCACATTTGGCCTTAAGATGCATGCTACAAATTCACATTTTTTTCCATGACCTGTTGCAATGTCACAGTCACAAGAAAACAGTAGGGAAGTATATACAAACTAGAACTTTTCCTTCATCTGTAGGTTTTCATTATTGACTATAAAGTACCAAAATAGTTTGCAAGGCATTGTTAATGTGTGTTCAAAAATAATAGGTGTTTCCTTGAGAATTCTTACATTTTATTATGAACAGCAAGTGATGAGGATGGGACGTAAAAAAAAAATTCTGTTTTTTTTTTCCTTTTATATTTTTGTATGCTTTTGTGTATTTTGAGTACTTATGTGTGTTTGTTAAGTGTTAATAGTATCTGTGAAGCACCACCACAGTCTGAATTAATTGCCCCAAGGGGATGAATGAATCTCTAAACTAAAAAAAAATAAAAATAATAATAATAATGTAAACTAAGTCAGGTAAATTTTGCATTTCTGTCTTTTATCTAACAAGCCACCACTACATGTACAAATACAAACATATACATAAATTACATAAATGTTTGCAGGTGTTTCTTGGTACTTGGCTCCTGAGACTGGGAAAACAACTCCAGATGTCCAAAGCAGGAAAAGTGCACAATAGAGTCTATAGGGAAACGGTGAACAAGCACGAGGGGGGAAATAGGTATTCCAGAAAAGAGGATGAGGATAGGGTAAATGGACCCTGATTGAGCAGTCATCTCCTTTACAGTGTATAGCTGAATTCAAATGACACCTAAAATCCCTGGAAATTCCTGGCTGTCTGAAAAGACTTTATCTGGAGACCGTGTTGAGAGAGAGACCTCGTGTCATCTGAAAAAAATACTCACTTGGGACGGCAGATGGGAGTTTTGAGAGTTAACAGAACTGGAGGGGACCTGAAGTGCCAAGAACATGGGAAAAAAGTGTAACTCAAGTCAGGGGAACAAAACGACAGGAAAAGTGGAGCAATAAAGAAAAGCTTGTGTGAGAGGAGGGACTATTTTAAGAGATGGCTTTCCGGCAGGTGAGAGAACTGAAAAAACCTTTCAGGAACAAACAGTTGAGGCGGTATAAGGAGGTGAGTCATAAGAAGAGGGAGCTACTGAAAGTATGAGTGCATTGGTGTAAGAGAAAGAAACATAAAAATACATATTATCTACAGTTAATGTTATCTGTACCAGTTTAAACAGAGATGGAAAGTTGTCTGTTAAGGAGGAAGGTTTAACTATATAGACTATATATATAGCTTTGAGATTGTGATTCTTCAGTAATTGACATTGAGGACACACCTTCTTACTTAACCCCGCCCCCTTCCCTCTGTTATTTAAATACAGAGGTGGCACAAGGAGATTTCAGAGCTTACATGCTTTTCTCAAAGGAAAGTCATAGAGAGAGTGGATCATATTTAATTATTCTCAGTGCGATATTGCTTTTAAGGATTGATGGTCAGGACAAGAAGCTTTCTCAAGTGTCTTCCTTCCATGCAGGGTATGTTTTTGTAATATGTAATATTTTATATTGTAATATTGTTTACATATTTATTGGGGTTATCATTGTTAACTATAAACTATAATTACTTAAAGTAAAATAAACAAATAAAAAACTGAAATAAATTACAATTTGCAAAAACTTAATCTTATTTTATTTTATTTCAGTTAGTTGCTAAGGCATCATTTCTCATTTCATTTTGTAAATATTTTTTTCTGTTGAACACACAAGAAGACATTGTGAAGAATGAGGGGAAACAGAAAAGTTAATAGTAACGATTGATTTTCATGATATTTTTTCCATTTTATGGAAGTCAATGGCTAAGGACAACTGTTTCATTACCAATATTTTTCTAAATATTTGCTTTTGTGTTCAACAGTAAAAGAAAACTCAAACATGAGGAGGTACGGAGCCAGGCACATGACATTAAAAAAAAAAAAAAAAAAATTGTGCGCACGATTTAGCAAATTGAGGTAACGAATTAGCAAATTGTGCACACAATTTATAAATCGAGTGAACGAAATAGTAAATAGAGGGAAACAATAGTAATCGTGTGCACGTTTTAGTTCAGTGAGGGAACGAATTAGTAAATCGTGAACGATATTTAGCCTAATATTTTTTCCTGCATATCATGTGCGGGGTTTCTGATGAACAGAAGTTTTAAAAGAACAAAAACATTGATCAAAATTAAGATACAATTTATACAAAACGAAAATCTTTTAAAAAGAGTTTTCTATAAAACAAAACTTAATGAAGTCGTCAAAATCATGTTTTACCAAAAACAGCGACGTTGCTCCCCATGCAGACTTCTTTGCCGCCTCCATCTCTACCTGCAGACTGAGCTTGGGCGTCATCTTCATGCCAAATATTCAGCCAATGAAGTGTAGGCCTATGTATTTCAGAAATGTGTCTAGTACTATATAATTTACTAAGGTTTAATTGGCATTTTTATTTCAAACGACCCGACCGACCGCGACCCGAATATCATTAAAAATATTTTTGTATGACTCGTAACCGCTCATTTTGGATCAACCCGTGCATCACTGATATAGACATAAAAAAATTTACAAAATAAATACAAATGATTAAACCACTCAACAAAATTACTAAACTAAATAAAATTGAAAATAGAAAATGAAATCTAATTAAAAATAAAACTATGTCATGATACTGAATTAACAGTAGCCTATATATTTTGGCCTGAGGCCTAAATGCTTATATATATATATATATATATATATATATATATATATATATATATATATATATATATATATATATATATATATATATATATATATATTAATTATTGTGTGTATTTTACATCTCTGTAGGTCATGCCATTATGGAAGTGGCTGTTTTGTTGTTGTTGACTATACCAGTGAGCGCAACCACAGCAGTAAGACAGACACAGAGGTGTGTGCACTTTCACCACTCGCACACACTCACAGTCACACACACACACACACACACACACACACACACACACACACACACACACACACACACACACACACACACACACACGTATTCACAAAGTATATTCACTGTCACATGTATTTTTTGAACAGGACACAGATAGAAAGCCTCTTACTAGTGAACAGCATGCAGAGGTCAAGAGACATGACCTTGATGGACACTGACAGAGAGACTCCATCAGTTGTGACCAAAACCACCAGAAAAACGCATCTAAACACAACCTCTTCTCTGCTTCTACAAGCCATCCTTCAAAGAGCCAGAGAGTAAGTGAGAGCTAAACTACCGTTCAAATATTGTGAAACATTATTACAATTAACAGTAACCGTTTTCTCTGTAAATACATTTTTAAACGTACTGTAATTTATTCCTGTGATCAATGCTGAATTTTCAGCACCATTACTCCAGTCTTTAGTCTATCTTTGTTGAAAACAGTGAAATATTTTTGTGTAAACTGCAGTACGTTTCTGATGAACAGAAGTTTTAAAAGAACAGCATGTATTATTCGAAGTAGAAATATTTTGTAAATGTCTTTGTAAATATCTTTTCTGTCACTAATTATAAATTCAATGCATTCTTGCTGAATATAAGTATAATGTTATTTAAAACCCCAAAACCTTTGAACATAAGTCTACATATATAAATAACAAATAATATATTTTTGTTTTGTTTTCTTGGGATTTACAGTAAGTTCATATGGATTATCAATTACACACATTGATTCTCATTTGTCTGGTCTCTCTGCAGAAGGCGAGCAGCTCAAAGAGGTTGTCAGCTTGGGACATGTCAGGTACACAACCTGGCGAGCAAGTTATACCGAATGGGTCAGAGCAACGGAAAAGAAGAATCCAAAAATGCAAATGACCCGACAGGTTATGGACGCTAAGAATATACATCACAGATGAGCTTCTGCTCATTCATCAATGAACAGAATCTATTTGATTGGTACTGCTCAGGATGTTAAAAAAAGCTATGAAAAAAAGAGTTCAAATATATATATTGTATTAACAAATTAACTAAAATATTGCATGTCTTTGATAGACCTTGTTTAGGCTGCTCTTATTGTATAAAGATTGTAAGCATTCTATTTAAAAATGTATATGAATGTAAAAAAACAAAACAAAAAAAACAAACAAAAAACACTAGAATGAATAAATAACACATAGAACTACTTTATGGTCTATATTTGTGTTATTATGAGTATGATTTTTTTTTTAAAGCAAAAACAGTGTTACTAATTTTAATAGAATATATAAATTGGATATAAATATAATTATTAATTAAATATTTTATTTGCTTATTAAATATAAAATCACACATATGTATTATATTATTGTATATATATATATATATATATATATATATATATATATATATATATATATATATATATATATATAAAACATCAGATCAAAACATGACGTTATACACTTAATCAAGATGAAATATAATGAGCAACAGGGAAATGCAGACATTTTGAGGGGCAGGAGTGGAAAAAAAGGGCACTTCTCAAATGTATTTTATTTTTTCTAAAAAAAAACATATCTCAATATTTTCTAGGATTTTATCGATGACAATAATTAGATGATATTTTGCTGAGTGTGTTATTGTGCTGATATCTTAAGGACTACCGTGGACAGCTGACTCCTAAAGTTTTTTGACATTCTGCATATTTTGTGTGGTGTTCAGTTCACAGCAGTGATACAAATGAATCTTTTCCAATAAGTTTGAGTTTATGATTTTTTTTTTTTCTTTTATGGACATTCTTACCTATAAAGCCATATTTCTAAAAATGCGCATCATCTTTTCAGTCAAATTCTTAAATTGAACTAGAAATTTTGAATAAATCATTTAGGCTGTAAACAAAGCAAATTAAATCAGTATTGACAAAATTAATCTTTGCAATCCAGAGAAGACAGAAGTGAAATTAAGTGGAATTAGAAGTGGAATTTAGATGCATTTACACGCTGCTTATTGAAATCTATTTGTAATCAATCATGCTGCTTTTTGGTGGGAAAAACTTCAGTCTTCACGTGATACTGATTAACTATATGAAATTATATAAATATATAAATTTCTGCCACCATATCTTGAATTTTGTGATGATTCTAAATGCATTTTAATAAACTGAATCATTTGGTAAAAGAACGCGCACTGGTCTATTCTACTAGACTATTGCCTTAGCAAACTTTAGCTCATTTACATGGTAGCTCTCATGAGTCATGGATGTTAGCAAGACACATTAACTATATTTCCCCTTTGGATATTAGCTGTAAATGTGAGGCAATGGTAGCTTAGGCAAGACAAGTTGATTAACATAGCACATTTCATACACATTTAAAAGGTTTAAAATTAATTTAAGTGATAAGAGCAATCATTATCGGGAAACCTGGCCCTAGTCATTTCAGCATCCATTGAGAAATAAAAAAATCTTCTTTCCTGTATTCGTCTTCTGCATCTCACTCTCATGGACACGTGAACCAAGCAGCTGGAGAGAGTCAGTGAAAGGAGGGGAAATGACATGTCAAAAAACTACCTGTATTGTTCTGGTTTCCATTTTTAGATTGTTCACCCTTGGCTTTTCACAGTTCATCCTGCTCTTACAAGTTTAGAGCTCCCAAATGACCTTTCCTCATTTTGCTTGTGATTGTGAGAAGAGAACAGGGCACAGAATGTCCTTGAACTTACTGTACACTGAAGCTCAGTTATATCATGTTAGATTCACAGATTACTTTTATTGTTAGGTTTTACTATAAGGTCAGAGTACTGTCTTCATAGTATCTAATTTTTATGTAAGCAGTAATGTACGAGAGACGGTGCTATATTGTCAATAAATCAAGACTGAAGTTGTTAGGCACAACGCGAACCCTTCAGCCGTGATTTATTCACGATACAGCATAGCCTTGAGTACCTTTTTGCTTTTATAAAACAGTTACCACATAATAAAAAATATTAGAACCAAAAATGTATGTATTGAAATGTTCCTTAATTTAAGCAAGCGGTAACAGCACGAGTTTACAAGCGTCATTACAGTGTAAACTGATGAACATACAGAATCATACCTGAAACAGAAAACTAATCAATAAAGATAATAGAAATAGAAACAAATAAATAGAAAATAAATACAGTAATATTAATTCCTCCTTACTTTGGAAACTGTAGGCTTCCACACAGACGCGCACACATCAACATTTGTTGGGTGTGGGTCTCAGAATTAAAGATGGAAGATGCATAATGCCAGCAGGGGTAACTCATACTTTATTACATAAATAACAAACAGTTAATTATTCCGAAAAACATAATAAATGAACCATTGAAGCGGTCATAGCTGTTGATGTGTCTTGAATAAAAAAACTGACCAATCAGAATCAAGGAATGGAACTAACCATTTTATAAAGAGCTATCCACCTTTTTCTTCAATGTGGAAGTAAGCCTGTGGGGAAGACTTCGGGTTCATTAGCCGCTAGGGAATAACAACGTGCAAGTAAGGATTTTTGGGAAATGGCTTGTTTTGAGCACCAGCAACCCCAAAAAGTATGTCCATGTCCAGTATGCATTGCATTCTGTCAAAGACTGATGAGAGAAATCAAGCATGGTTTGCAGCTCTTAAGTTAAAATACTCCCCAAAGGTGGTATATACTAAATGTGTTCTTTTCATTTTGTGGACAAAAAGTCCTCTAGTTTTCCGGTACGAGTCAGAAAAGACTTCTGCAAGAGGAGCCTGTGGAGAACTCCACTGGTTGGAGTTTAGATGTAAAAATCTTTTAAAAAGTGAAGTCAAATCCATTTCATTTTTTTTTTTACTGTCCAGTGATGTAAATGGTAGCAGGTGCAGACAGCAGTAGATTAAAGGGTATGCTGTGATTAAGATGTATAGAGGTGACCTTTGGAAAAGTACCCGGTATAGGGAAAGTGAGAGCGAGGGAGGGAGGGATGGAGGTTCAGCAGCTGAGTGATCTATTGAAGGTCAGATCACGGAGTGTACTGCTACTATTAAGAGACTCTTTGTATAGTTTCCCACCCAACAGACCTAGCCAGGCCTATAGGGAGGGTCCAAATGGGACTGTATTTACTCTGTGGTGTCTGTGTTTGTGTGATGTTGGTATTAAAGTTCATTTGTTCTTTCCAATAATCTTCTATTACTCATGAGAACTTCTATTTATCTCATTTTCTCTCACATAGACAAAGTAATAATAAAGGGCATTAGGAGTGTGTCTTGTGCATGTGGCCCTGTCAATCATCTCAGTATGTTCCTCTGTTCTACACCATTCTCTGAATGGTGTGAAAGTACATGTGACCGTACAACAGAGACCAGCCCCCTCTCTGTCATTCAACTCCCTCTCTAATTCTCTTTGGTGGATCCAGTGACTGCACTTCCAAGTACTTGGTCCAAAGATCCAAAGAACCCCATAAGAAACTGCTCCTCTTGGGTGAATACAAACACATTTTTTATAAACTGTTTTTGTGTGTCTGTGTGTGACGAATTGACTGCAAGATGGTAGCTTCACATAGCTGGCTGTTGGGGCTTATCGTAGCTCTGCTTTCCACTGGATCGTTAAGGAATTCTGTGCAGGCTGAAGAAAGACCACAAAGTGAGGATGCCGAGGTGCTGAGGGGTCTGAACCCTACTGGAGGTCAGAAAGAGGAGGTGGATGATGATGAGGAGGAGGGTGGAAATATATCTGAAGAAGTTGATGAAGATGCAGGAAGAGACGGGGAAACAGAGGAAGTTGAAGATGAGGAAGATGGAACGGAAGCTTCTGAGGAAGAGGTGACACCAGAAGAGGAGATAACTGAGGAGGAAGAAGCAGCTGATCCTGAAGTGGATGATGCTGAGGAGGAAGAGGAGGAAGAGGAGGAGGCAGAAGAAGGATTGGATGAAGAGGAAGCAGCAGAGGAAGAGGTAGAAGAAGCAGAAGAGGAGGATGAGCAGATGGAGGTAGATGTAGAAGAAGAATTATCAGAAGAAGAGGAATCAGCACAACAGACAACAGAGGAAGAAGAAACTGCAGCAGAGGATGAGGGAGCACCAGGTGAGGAAGAGGAAGATGAAGATGCAGATGGGGAAAAGGTAGCTTCTAATGAAGATAATGAGGAGGCTGGAGATGAAGAGACCATAGTTGAAGATAATGTTGAAGGTAACTACTGAATACGTAATCCAATAGCCTTTACAGAGAATCAGTATTAAAGGTGCTGTAGGGAACTTTTGTATAAAAATATTTTTTACATATTTATTAAACCTGTCATTATGTCCTGACAGTAGAATATGAGACAGATAATCTGTGAAAAAAATCAAGCTCCTCTGGCTCCTCCCAGTGTCCTATTGCCATTTGCAGAAACTCCATCGCTCCCGGTAAAAAACAACCAATCAGAGCTGCGGTCCGTAACTTTGTTTGTGTTCAAAATGTAGAAAAATGTATATACTAAACGAGTACACCATGAATCCATTTTCCAAACCGTGTTTTTAGCTTGTCCTGAATCACTAGGGTGCACCTATAATAAGTGTTTATATTCTGACTATTTTAGATTGCTTCGGGGATACCGCGGCGGAGTAACCCAGTACCTTTGTGATTCTTCATAGACATAAACAGAGAGAAGTAGTTCCGGCTACGATGTTCTTCTGCAAGACGCAAGCAGTTCTGTTTATTAACCGCTAGATCGTCAAAAGTTACCAACTGCAGCTTTAATGTTAATCGTTTTTTCTTACACTATATATATAAATATATATTATCTTGTGACTTTAGCTCTGCCCTAGGGTTAGGGTTAGCCCTAACCTAACCCTACCTTTTAAGTTCCTGAGTAATGTTTAAAACATATTTTAATATTATTACAATTTGTCAATCATTAATAATGATAATATATTTCACAGCAAAATACATGTTCCAAAACCTTAAGGTGGAGATTTTTACAATTTTACAAACTTTAGCCTTTTATTTGCTAAAGTAAAAACTATCAATCAGACAAGAAAAGGCATGAAGTAGATCACATCAGACATGTTTTTCAGCTTTTTTTCAAGTTTTGATCATGTTGATAATTTAGAGATCTTAAATATTTGCATATCAAATATGATACAGTGAGCTTACAGGGTTGAAATGCTGTTTTGGGACAGGGACATTGTTGGCTTTGCAAAGTCCTGTGAATGTCTCTCAGTGAGTCTATGAAGTCACACATTGGCCCTAAAATAGCTCACTACATCAGAACAGCTACAGCAGCTGAACCTAACCTAACACACAGCATATATGTTACATGGTATCACAACCGTATGGCCACCACTGAAACCTAGGGTCTATTGTCAAGTTAAAGTTCACAAACACTAAAATGCATTTGTTTTCTAGCTGCCATTTGACATGGAACAAAGCAACCATATCTTTCTCAGTGGCAAATGTCAACTAGTTTTCCCTTAACCAACTGCTGTCAGAAGAATAACCAAATTTCCTTTTTGTGCCCTTGAAAGGCACCATTTGTAGGGGTGTTCCAAATCAAAGTGAATGGGTCCTTCACAATGGGCCCTTCCACAAATTCATTAGTGAAGGGTAACTTAAAAGTAATTGTATGGTTCAAGGTCATGTGATCCAGAGTGACAAGTCCATGTGATTCATTTTAATGTTAGATGGTATGAGAATGAGTTAATGTAAACAGAATAATTAAAGTTGTGTTGTTGTAATTACACAAATTTTCAGCATGCATTTTATATGAAGTTTAAATTAGTTTCCCTGTTATATAGGAACAGAACAGAAAGTATACATTAAGAATAAGAATGGACCAAACTCTGAACCCTGCACCCCAATAATTAGCCAATGTGACTTGAACACATATTGTCCAGGAAACCTTAGGCCTGACTAAACATAAATCTTTAAAGAACTTGACAGAAAAATTTACAGTACTAGACTTTAGCTTACAACTGCTGTTGGGTTAACTGTTAACTGTTTTAGTCATCCAAACCTGCTTAAATATTGTGGGAAAATATCCAGTAGTAAAAGACGCACTGAGGTGGTTGAGTGGAGTAGGAAAGATCTCTTGTACAAAATCCTGTGAATAGTCTGTAGGTGTCTGAAGTGTTGCTGTGACCTTTGCAGCAGAATCAACTAAAGGAGAAGGAGGAGATGAGAGGCTTATACATGCTCAAGTCAGCAGAGATTCAGAGAGAATTAAAAACAACTGGTGAAAATGTTTATTAGAGATGCAATAAAGTGACAAGCTTATTGTTAGGGATACAGTTATGGGTGAGCTTGCATTGTGTGCTGCAGTGGTGTATGAGGCCATAAATTCTAGGAAGTCAGCTGCTCGAGGTTTTTCGAGGTGAATGTTGAAGTCTCAGCAGTAATTTATATTTTAAGGATGTGTTTTTGCAGAGAGAAGAGAGGAGAGGGTTCCCAAAGTTGGAGATAAAAGTTGGTAGAGAGGATTTAGGGAGTTGTCATTTTGTCTGTGCTGATCCATGTTGGTCAGACCAAAACATTTTAAAGTGGTCATATGATGCGATTTCAATTTTTCCTTTCTCTTTGGAGTGTTACAAGCTTTTGGTGCATGAAGACGATCTGTAACGTTGCAAAGACTAAAGTATCAAATCCAAAGAGATATTCTTTATTAAAGTTAAGACTTTGCCATGCCCCCCTAAAATGGCTCATTCAGACACGCCCCCAGGTTTACATCACTCTGTTGAAATATTTGCATAATTGCACCCAAATGTTCACACAAAGAAAGATGGTATGGTTTCAGTAACCATTAGTGTTGAAGCAGTCATGTCAGGGAGATGCTGTGTGTATCTAGGCAAAAGCAAAAGCACTTTATTTGGCCTTCCGAAAATAGATGCATTTAGGAAACAGAAAACAGAACAGCAAAGCATTTTTTGGACAACCGTTTCGTGAACCTAGGAGAGGAGGTAATTCTGGCTTTGCTACAACAATCTGTGTGTGTGTGTGTGTGTGTGTGTGTATGTGTGTGTGTGTGTGTGTGTGAGAGAGATCTTCATCTCTCTTAACCGTCCGTGGCTTGTGCACTGCAAACACATATGAGCCTCATCACTGTGTCTGACACGTGACTCTGTTCCCCTTTCGGGCTTGAACTGATGGTAAAACTAAGGACATTATTAATTGTCTTTACATTTATTCAGATAAAAGAAGCTCACGATTATGGAAAGGGGTGTTACATTTCCGTCCAGTGCTTGCAGTAATCAGCCAATCACAATGAACTGAGTCAGTTGGCCAATCAGAGCAGACTGCTCTTGTTGGAGGGAGGGACTTTGTAGAAAACGACATGTTGGTTGGTGCATAGAGGGCCTACAGTATGTAGCAACAATCACTTTCTGGGGAATAATTAACTCAAATGAAGTGAATATTCATGAGTCTATGAATATGATGGGCTTATTGCTTACAAATATTAAGATGAAATGAAAAGTAAAGAAGAACCAACAGAGAGACTTCTTGAGAAGTCCGGTCGCGAAGGTGAGAACCCCCTCTTTCTCTGGCGGAATGCCAAGAACACGGGTTCCGCTTTGTTTTTATGGAAAAGTAGGTTTACACCTATCTTTCCGTATGAACCAATGAAGTGTGAGAAACTGAGGCGGGAAAAATCTTCTTTGTTTGCTGATTTCCACCCACTGGTCTAATTTATGGCGAAGACAAAATAAAAAAATTTTCCTCAGCAAGATTGTTCCTCTGACAAAAATCATCTTTTTGTAATTTGTCGTCAAGATTTGTTACAGTCGGGTTTTTACGATTATACAGACACAAAAACTATGATTTTGCTAATCATGTATACAGAGATACAGAGTTGTTCCTAACTACATGCTTATAAAGTTTGATTAAACACACAGTAACATTCATCTATTCCACTATGCCACATAAATACATTTGAGCACATAAAGGGAGACATTAAAATACATTTAGAGGTAGTTTTATCTAAAAAGGTCCATGTGCTAGTAAAAAATGCTCGTAAAAAATGTATGTGTGTGTGTCTGTTCAGTGGAATGTGTGATTGCGCCATGAGTGAAAAGGGCGGGTGTTTGTCATGTATCTCTGGACAGTCTCCGAGGTGTTATAATTCTCATCCACGCCAGGATGTTGCCGCCATGGCAGCGCACGGGTGGTGAGTTATGTTGGAAGATGTAAAACGCAGTGGTGGACGAAGTACACAAATCAAGTACTTGAGTAAAAGTACAGATACATTTTATAAAATATTACTCCAGTAAGAGTAAAAGTACTCCTTTTTCAATTTTACTCAAGTGAAAGTACAAAAGTACTCTATTTTTTATGTAGCTACTTAAGTAAAAAAGTACTGACATTTTATATAGGTTACTTAATTTAATTTTATATCAGCACATATTTTTAATAATCCTACTGCTCAAAATACCTGGGATTTTTTCAAAAATAACCACTATATGGAGTCAAGATATATTTTTGTTGTTTATATGGACTACGCTGATGAGAGTGATGTTAACTGTGAAGCTTACACTGTGATGTACCTGAGAGTATTTTAAAGTTTTGTTTTACAGAACATCACAGTTAGGCCTATATATGACATGATAATAAGGCCTAAAGTTAGGAAGAACATTTTAAGGAAAATATAATTATATTTTCATAATGATTTTTTCCTTCTCAAACCATGTCTGTGGTGATAATTATATATGTGGTTGAATAAAAATATTTGTACATTATTTATAAAAATTACCTCAACTTAGCACCAGCAAGCTTGTTAGCTAGTTAGCATCAGCTGACAATATTTACTTATTTTAAGTATGGTTATGAATAAACAATCATGTCTGTCTACTCGTCTAGTTATTCCATACAATATACATATGTATAACGTTATTGTTGATAAACAATATAAAAACAGACGTCACATAGGACATGGATGGTACCATTTAAAAAAAACTGTTAACATTACGGCAGCGGGGAATTTGAACGTGCATGAGTTATTGTATTTAATCTGTGTTATTTTAAGTTTTTTTTTTTTTTTTTTTTTACCTAAAATTGATGTGTCTGCATCGTCTGCACTCGAGTATTTCAGTGGACTTAAATAGATCACTCTTTACAACGGATTTAGTTCATTCATAATGAATCAGACACCACTTCTGTGTATCGGAGCACGTGATATATTATAGGGAGCAACGATATGTTTTATGAAATGAAGTGAAGTTAAAAGTACGATTTTATGCTTCCGAATGTAGTGAAGAAAAAGTAAAAGTTACTCAAAATAAAACTACTCCAGTAAAGTACAGGTACTTGAAAAATGTACTTAAAGAGCCACACAGATGGGAAATAAAAAATTACCTGTATTACAGTGTATGATGTAGTCGTCCATCTGTGCAAACAATGTGCAAATAATTAAACCAAAAAGTACACGATTTATAAAGTTATTGGCTTCTAAAGTAAGGAGTCGACTCTGAATCGCTGTAACGAGTCGTTATAGATTTCGAATCTTTTGCCCATCTCTATGTACGTCAATAGGAGCACTTTGCATAATAATCTCCGCCTACCGTCTTGGGAGAAACGAACTCTGACCTGCCCCCCCCCACAGACGCTCTAGTTGGTGTGATAGCATCATGTCGAGGAGACAGTGTGTTTTTAATTGTAAAGGCAAGTTTGTTTTATTTTCACTGCCAAAGAATGAAAATCAGAAGAACCAATGGCTAAAATTCATTTTCACCAGAATACCAGAGCAGAACAACAAATCCCTTTTGTTGTGTTCACAACATTTCACTGATGACTGCTTTTCTAATCTCGATGAGTACAGCGGGATTTTCAAAGCGTTTGGCCATAAAAGAGGGTTCATTACCAACTTTATTTAGAACAACGAGCATCTCCGAATCACAACGCGAAGTATGATTATGAAGTTATGTGTCTGTTTTCTCCCGAGCATCTTATCAGTATGTGTGCTGTCTGCAGCCTTTGTTTGTGCTGATCGTCATGTACAAACACGTCATTAAAATGAAGTGTAACTCTGTGAATACTCAACGAAGAGACATGAGAGAGATATCGGTAGCACTTTATTTTACAGTCCTGTTCCTCATGTACATACTATGTACTTATTATAGTAATTACAATAACTATGTAATAACTAGGTACTAACCCTGAACCTACCCCTAAACCTAACCCCACCCCATGTAGTTACCTTGTGTTACCAGAACTTTCTTAGATAAATACACTGTAAGTACACTATAAGTACATGTTAGTACACGTACTGTAAAATAAAGTGCAACCGAGATATCTATAGAAAGGTTGACATGTCTACTTTAAAACTAAACAAGTGCTGCCGAAAACAGATATTATGTGATAAAGTAATCCATATGAAAACAACGCGATGTCTGTTTTTCATGTCTCCCTTCGTTATATGTAATGTGACCACGCCCCCGCGTTGAACGTGCTATTCAGATTCAAACTGAAGCGCGCGGCTTGAATACACCCACACAGAAGAAAAAGCAGCGAGACTGTTCAAGTTTTTTATTTTACTGTTTGCTTCGCGGTGAGAGGAATAAGACATAATTCACCCCAAACAGATGCTAACGCATAGTTTACCGTGGAAGTGTGTATGGAGCCAAAAGAGTCTCAATAAAGATAAATGCACACACTACATTCACATATGCACACACAGGATTCATAAATACACACACAGGATACACAAATGTGCACAAAATTCACAAATGCACACACAAAATTTAAAAAGCACAGAAGATTCACAAATGCATACAAAATTCAGAAATACACACACAATTCAGAAATGCAAACAACATTTACAAATGCACTCAAGATTCACAAATGCACAGAACAAGATTCAGAAATGTATTTCTGATGCACACACACACATATCTTGATTTACAAACTGCTTGCAGTTTGTGAACTTCACTGCATTTGTGTGTGAATTTTGAGACTCCCCTGACTTGGCTCGACACACAAATGCATGGAATGATCAGCAACCAATCAGATATCTCCCTTGTTTGAGCCAATCACAAGAACGCACTCCAAGTGGGGGATTGTTTACTTATAAGCCAATCACATGAATGCATTCACACAGCGCAATTTGCCTGGGGTGAGGCATATTATAGCCTACTTATTTATGAAATTTTTTGAAAATACAGTTGTTAAGATTACAATTCAGGTTTATTTTTTATAATTTTTTACAAAATATAAATTAAAAAATGTCTCAATACATATAGCCCAGACTGTGACTGCAGAAAAAAAGTTAACCATGGATTCATAAATTTGCAATAGGCAATTATTTCATTTTATTGAAATATTTTAATGAAAGGAAAAAAATGTTTTTACACCTTTTTGAATATTTAAATATATCTAAATATTCTTTTGGATGTAATATAGAAGTCACTTTTATTATAATATTCAGTCCCTACATGAAGAGAGAGTCAGTGGTCCACTGCGAGAGGAAAGTGACTCTCCGGCTGCGCAAAGTGAGTTGCCGGCTGCGTGAGGAAAGTGAGTCGTTAGCTGAGGAAAGTGACTTGATCGCTGCGCGAGGAAAGTGAATCGTTCGCTCAACTTTGCTGGGTGAGGAAAGTGAGTCGTTTGCTGCGCGACTCGTGAGGAAAGTGAATCGTTCGATGAGGAAAGTGAGTCGTTCGCTGCGAGAGGAAAGTGACTCTCCGGCTGCGGAAAGTGAGTCTCCTGCTGCGCAAAGCGAGTCGTCGGCTGCGTGAGGTAAGTGAGTCGTTCGCTGAGGAAAGGGAGTCGTTCGCTGCGTGAGCAAAGTGAATCATTCGCTGAGGAAAGTGAGTCGTTTGCTGATTGAGGAAAGTGAGTTGTTCGCTGATTGGCTTATAAAAGAGTGGCTTATAAGTAAACAATCCCCCATGCTTCGCGCAAACCGTTTGGGGATCTCTGAGAATTGAGGTAATTTTAAAATGATATTTTGACAAAATGACAATGTTTTTTAACCTTGGATGGATTTAAACCTAATGTACAGGACTTATAAACAGTGATATGAAGCTTAGAATTTTCATCTTACTGGCTCTTTAAGTACAGTAACGAAGTAAAGCTACTCCGTTACTGTCCACCACTGGTAAAACGAAGGTCCTTGATTTTTCTTTAAATCATGTTCTGGTCATTAAGTGCAGAATGTGGTTAGAGAGTCAGGATTCGAGAAGGGTCTAGCTGCAGACTTGCACTTGCACTCTCAGACACTTGCACTTCCGCTAGCGACATCATTGCAGTCTTTATTTATTTATTTTGTACTATTTATTGATACATTTTTGTTTGAATCTCTCAACATTTTACAACAGTAGCCAGGTCGTGAAGACAAGAAAATGGTAAATGGTAAATGGACTGCATTTATATAGCGCTTTCAACATTCAAGGCGCCATCCAGCTCGTCGGGAGCAGCTGGGGTTAGGTATCTTGCTCAAGGACAACTCGACACTTGGTCAGGTGGAGCCGGGGATCGAACCACCAACCTTCCGGTTTGTAGACAACCTACATGAACCACTGAGCCACTGCCGCCCAAACTAAATTCCAATGTCACTTGCAATTGCCACTTACACTTTCTGCTACCTGTGACGTCATTTTAAAAGGATCAACTCCATACAGGCAAGCAGACGAGTACATAATGCATTGCCTTAAATTGTACATGAAACGTTTTCCTCCTATAGAAAATCACTATAAACACAGAACATAATGTAGCTTAAAGGACAAAGACAGTGATATAGACGAGTCGTAGACAGTTTATTCTATATGGAAAAATGCTAAAAGGGTTAGTTCACTGAAAAATGAAAATTATGTCATTAATAACCCTCATGTCGTTCCAAACCCATTAGATTAGATTAGATTAGATTCAACTTTATTGTCACTGCACATGTAGGTACAAGGCAACGAAATGCAGTTAGCATCTAACCAGAAGTGCAATAAGCAGTAAGTACAGAATAAAGTTCTATAATATGTACAATAACTATACAGGTAAGTATTATGGACATAATTTACATATTTTAAATACTATAAGCACGATATACAGATAGGTGTACTATGAACATACTATACAGATGGGCTATGTAAAAGTGTATGTACACTATAGGCAGAACTATGAACATAATTTACAGTATTGCAATGGACAGTAAAGTGCATAGAAAATATTACAATGTGCAAATGGATTATACAGTGTTCCTGGATGAACAGACAGTAGTGCAAGTAATAACAAGTTACTGTTTTTTGCTTGTTGTCAATAAATAAATAAATCAGTCACAGTGTTGAAGAGGGGGAGGAGTCTATGTGTGTGGTGTGGGGGGTGTTGAGGGGTGTCAGAGGGCAGAGTTCAGCAAGGAGACAGCTTTAGGGAAAAAGCTGTTCCTGAATCTTGTGGTCCTTGTTCGGAGGCTCCTGAAACGCCTCCCGGAGGGAAGAAGGTTAAACAGTCCGTGGTCAGGGTGAGAGGAGTCCTTCAGAATGCTGCGAGCTCGACGTAGACAGCGTTTCCTCTGGATGTCCTCAAGAGCAGGAAGTGGTGTCCCTGTGATGCGCTGGGCAGTTTTTACCACCCTCTGCAGTGCCTTGCGGTCAGCCACTGAGCAGCTCCCATACCAGACTGTGATGCAACTGGTCAGGATGCTCTCGATCGCACACCGGTAGAAGTTCACCAGGATGGATGAAGACAGCTGGTTCTTCTTCAGTGTCCTGAGGAAGAAAAGGCGCTGGTGAGCCTTCTTGACCAGGCTGGAGGTGTTTGTGGCCCAGGACAGTTCCTCTGAGATGGTGGTTCCCAGGAACTTGAAGCTGGAGACACGTTCAACAGCCAGCCCGTTAATGTGGATGGGGTCATGCGTGTTTCCATTCTTCTTCCTGAAGTCCACAATGAGCTCCTTTGTCTTATTGGTGTTAAGGAGCAGGTTATTGTCAGCGCACCATGTGGCCAGGTGCTGTACCTCCTCCCTGTAGGCAGTCTCATCGTTGTCACTGATGAGGCCAATCACCGTGGTGTCATCTGCAAACTTAATGATGGAGTTGGATCCATGCACAGGCTTGCAGTCGTGGGTGTAAAGGGAGTAGAGGAATGGGCTCAGCACACAGCCCTGTGGTACGCCAGTATTAAGTGTGATGGTGGTGGAGTGGTTGTGGCCTGACCGAACATGCTGAGGCCTGTTGGTCAGAAAGTCCATAATCCAGTTGCAGAGGGAGGTGTTGATGTCCAGGTCTCCAAGTTTTGTGGTCAGCTTGGAGGGAATGACGGTGTTAAATGCTGAACTGAAGTCAACAAACAACATCCTAACATACGTGTTGTTATGGTCCAGGTGTGTGAGTGCAGAGTGCAGCACTGTGCATACTGCATCCTCTGTGCTCCTATTTCTGCGGTAGGCAAATTGGTGTGGGTCCAGTGTGGGTGGGAGGCAGTCTTTGAGATGTGCTAGGACCAGTCGCTCGAAGCACTTCATAATGATGGGTGTGAGTGCTACGGGGCGATAGTCATTCAGGCACGTTGGGGAGGAGTGTTTCGGTACTGGCACAATGGATGTGGACTTAAAACATGTTGGCACAGTTGCTTGGGTGAGGGACAGGTTGAAAATGTCTGTGAAGACCCCTGCAAGCTGCTCTGCACATGCCCTAAGCACACGTCCAGGAATGCCATCCGGGCCAGCAGCCTTGCGTGCGTTGATCCGGCTCAGTGCAGTGTGGACATCTGTGGAGGTGAGTTTAAGGGGTTGTTGGTCTGCTGAGGGTGAGATTATGGTGGCCATCTCCTTGCTGTCGCTGTTGAAGCGAGCATAAAAGTCATTTAGCTCGTTAAGGAAGGAGACGTCCGTGACTGTTTGTGTGGAGTTGCTTGACTTGTAGTCACTGATGATCTGGATGCCCTGCCACATGCGTCGGGGGTCAGAGTTGGAAAAGTGTTCCTCTACCTTCAGCTTGTAGCAGTACTTGGCCTTTTTGATGCCCCTTTTCAGGTTAGCCCTGGATTTACTGTAGGCCTGAGCGTCATCTGACCTGAAGGCAGCGTTGCGGTCTTTCAGCAGAAGTCGAACCTCCTTGTTCATCCATGGCTTCTGATTAGGGTATGTTGTGATCTGTTTTTCTGTTGTAATGCTGTCAATGGTGGAGTTGATGTGATCCAGTACAGAGGAGGTGTAGATATCAATGTCCGTGTGAGAGCCACAGGCAGCCTCTGAAGCAAACATACTCCAGTCAGTGTGTTGAAACCTGTCTTGAAGTAAAGAGTCTGCTCCAGTTGGCCACACTTTGATGGTCCTCACTGATGGCTTCACACGGTTGATGAGGGGTGAATACTTAGGGGTGAGAAACAAAGAAAGGTGATCAGACTGTCCGAGGTGGGGGAGGGGGCTCGCGATGTAAGCTCCATTGATGTTTGTATAAACATGATCCAAAGTTTTGTCTCCTCTGGTGTGGCAGGAAACATGCTGGTGAAATTTGGGAAGTACTGTTTTTAATTTGCAGTGATTAAAATCACCCGCGACAATAAAAGCAGCCTCTGGGTGAGCAGTCTGTTGTTTACTAATGGCTGCATGAAGTTCGTTCAAAGCAAGCTTGGCATTAGCATCCGGTGCAATATAGACTGCGGTTATTATGGTGGAAGTGAACTCCCGTGGCAGATAAAAAGGTCTACATTTAACCATGAGAAACTCTAGGTTAGCTGAGCAGTGTCTCCCAACAATGACAGTGTTCGTACACCAAGCTTTGTTGACATAAATGCACAATCCACCACCTCTTGTCTTGCCGGAGTCATCTGCCGTTCTATCTGCCCGGAGCGTGTAGCGTCCTGCTAGCTCAATAGCATTGTTGGGTACGTCGCTGTGTAGCCATGTTTCCGTGAAAACCATGACATTGCAGTCCATAAGTCTCTTACTGTGGGTGATGCGGAGTCGTAACTCATCCATTTTGTTCACCAGTGACCGCACATTAGCGAGGAAAATGCTGGGTAAAGAGAGCCGGAGCGGTGTTAGCTTTAGCTTGGCTCTTAGACCTCCGCGCTTCCCCCGCCTTTGTTTACGATCTCGACGCCGCCTGCGAGCACTTCCGCCCGGCCGGGTAGAGTGCGAAGCCTCGGTTGTTCTAGCGATCTCAGGGATGAGTCGAAGATTGGTGATAAAACTGCTGGTAAAGTCCTCACCTATATCCAAAAGCTCCTGTCGGGTGTATGATGTTAAAGCAAAGCTGTTCAGTACGAACAGACCCGAGATGAGCAGGAATAATACTGCAAAATTGCAAAAACTGGAGAGACGCTGAGCCTCGCGATGTGTTCGCGCCGCCATCTTGGTCACCATCTTGGTCATGAGACCTCTGTTCAGCTTCGTAACACAGTTTAAGATATTTTAGATTTAAGCCCCTTTCACACTGCACGTCGGACCCGCAATATTAGGACTTAGGACTTTATTCAGCATTGTCTTCTCTTCCGTGTCTGTTGTGAGCAAGTTCAAAACACAAGAACACAGTTCAATGATATCCGGTTCGCGAACAAATCACTCGATGTATCCGGATCTTCTTGAACCAGTTCACCAAATCGAACTGAATCAGTTCTCTTCTCCAATAAGCATTAATCCACAAATGATTTAAGCTGTTAACTTTTTTAATGTGGCTGACACTCCCTCTGAGTTAAAACAAACCAATATCCCGGAGTAATTAATGTACTCAAACAGTACACTGACTGAATGCTGTGAAGAGAGAACTGAAGATGAACAACGAGCCGAGCCAGATAATGAACAAAAGACTGACTCGTTCTTGAGTCAAGAACCGGTTGCATTGGTTTTCGGTTCACCAGTAGTGATGGGAAGTTTGTTTCTTTTCTGCGAACCGATTCTTCCGGACATTTCGGTTCAATAAACCAGTTAAAGAAAACGGTTCACCTTTTCTTTTTGTGCTCGACGTAATGCCGTCATTGGCGATGATTGCCCTTCATTCAAGCCTTTGGTTTACCCGCACTCATAACATTAGCACACAATTAGTTCAGAATCAGTCTCCAAAAGAACCAGTTCAGTTCAGACACAACCAGTTCGGTTCAGATTATCTGTGTGTTAGTCTGCTTCACGCTGAATCACACATGCGCAGTATCATCAGCTCCTCGGTTCTTGAATCGGACGCATCCGACAGAAACGGTTCTTGACTTGAGAAAGAGTCAATGTTTCATACATTATCTTGCTCAGCTCGGTGTTCATCTTCAGTTCTCTCTTCAAAGCATTCAGTCAGTGTACTGTTTGAGTACATGTATTAATCCAGGATATTGGTTTGTTTTAACTCAGAGGCAGTGTCAGCCATATTAGAAAAGTTAACATCTTAAGTCATTTGTGGATGAATACTTATTGGAAACGAGAACCGTTTCAAACGATTCAGTTCGATTTGGTGAGCTGGTTCAAGAAGATTTACATTGAGTGATTCGTTCGCGAAAAGGATATTATTGAACTGTTGTGTTTTGAGCTCGCTCACAACAGACACTGAAGAGAAGACAATGCTGAATAAAGTCGTAGTTTTCGCTATTTTTGTCCCAAAATGTATTTTCGATGCTTCGAAAAATTCTAACGGACCCTCTGATGTCACATGGACTACTTTGAAGATGTTTTTCTTACCTTTCTGGACATGGAAAGTATACCGTGCACACAGTTTCAATGGAGGGACTGAGAGCTCTTGGACTAAATCTAAAATATCTTAAACTGTGTTCGAAGCTGAATGGAGGTCTTACTCAGAATGCTCTTGTTGGAGGGAGGGATTTTGTAGAAAACCACATGTTTGGGGGGGGGGGGGGGGGGTTGGTGCATAGAGGACCTACAGTATGTAGCAACAATCACTTTCTGGGGAATAATTAACTCCAATGAAGGGAATATTCATGAGTCTATGAATATGATGGGCTTATTGCTTACAAATATTAAAATGAAACGAAAAGTAAAGAAGAACAAACAGAGAGACTTCTTGAGAAGTCCGGTCGCGAAGGTGAGAACCCCCTCTTTCTCTGGCGGAATGCCAAGAACACGGGTTCCGCTTTGTTTTTATGGAAAAGTAGGTTTACACCTATCTTTCCGTATGAACCAATGAAGTTTGAGAAACTGAGGCGGGAAAAAACTTCTTTGTTTGCTCATTTCCACCCACTGGTGTAATTTATGGCGATGACAAAATTCAAAATTTTTCCTCAGCAAGACTGTTCCTCTGGAACAATGCATCTTTTTGTAATTTGCAGTCAAGAATCGTTACAGTCTGGTTTTTACGATTACACAGACACCAAAACTATGATTTTGCAAATCAGGTATACAGAGATACAGAGTTGTTCCTAACTACATGCTTTTAAAGTTTGATTAAACACACAGTAACATTCATCTATTCCACTATGCCACATAAATACATTTGAGCACATAAAGGGAGACATTAAAATGCATTTAGAGGTAGTTTTATCGAAAAAGGTCCATGTGCTAGTCAAAAATGCTTGTGCCTGTTTGTGTATGTGTGTGTCTGTTCAGTGCAATGTGTGATTGCGCCGTGAGTGAAAAGGGCGGGTGTTTGTCGTGTATCTCTGGACAGTCTCCGAGGTGTTATAATTCTCATCCACGCCAGGATGTTGCCGCCATGGCAGCGCACGGGTGGTGAGTTATGTTGGAAGATGTTGTAAAACGAAGGTCCTTGTTTTTTCTTTAACTCACGTACTGGTCTTTGAGTGCAGAATGTGGTTAGAGAGTCAGGATTCGAGAAGGGTCTGGTTGTAGACTTGCACTTGCACTCACAGACACTTGCACTTCCGCTAGCGACATCATTGCAGTCTTTATTTCTTTGTTTTGTACTATTTATTGATTCATTTTTGTTTGAATCTCTCAACATTTTACAACAGTAGCCAGGTCATGAAGAAAAGAAAAAAGAAACTAAATTACAATGTCACTTGCAATTGCCACTTACACTCTCCGCTATCTGTGACGTCATTTTAAAAGGATCAACTCCATACAGGCAAGCAGACGAGTACATAATGCATTGCGTTAAATTGTACATTAAACATTTTCCTCCTATAGAAAATCACTATAAATAAAGAACATAATGTAGCTTAAAGCTGCAGTAGGTAACTTAACTTTTTTTCCTCCCAGTGGTCCTATTGCCATTTGCAGTTACGGACCGCTCCCGGTAAGAAATCAACCAATCAGAGCTGCGGTCTGTAACTTTGTTTGTGTTCAAAATGTAGAAAAATGTATATAATAAGCGAGTACACCATGAATCCATTTTCAAAACTGTGTTTTTAGCTTGTCCTGAATCACTAGGGTGCACCTATAATAAGTGTTTATAATCTGACTATTTTAGATTGCTTCGGGGGTACCGCGGCGGAGTAACCCAGTACCTTTGTGATTCTTCATAGACATAAACAGAGAGAAGTAGTTCCGGCTACGATTTTCTTCCGCAAGACGCAAGCAGTTCTGTTTATTAACCGCTAGAGCATCAAAAGTTCCCTACCGCAGCTTTAATGGATGAAGACAGTGATATAGACGAGTTGTAGACAGTTTATTCTATATGGAAAAATGCTTAAAGGGTTAGTTCACCGAAAAATGAAAATTATTTAATTAATAACATTAATAACCGGTGAGACCTCTGTTTATCTTCGGAACACAGTTTAAAGGGGGGGTGAAATGCTCGTTTTCACTAAATATCCTGTTAATCTTGAGTACATATAGAGTAGTACTGCATCCTTCATAACTCCAAAAAGTCTTTAGTTTTATTATATTCATAAGAGAAAGATAGTCTGTACCAATTTTTCCCGGAAAAACACGACCGGCTGGAGGCATGACGTGTGGGCGGAGCTAAAGAATCACGAGCGCCAGTAGGCTTTTGCGTTGAGAGCGTTTGGAAGTTGTGACATTAGCGTGAGGAAAAAAAAACCATCATCCAAAACAAACCATGGCTTACAGTCAGATTCAGCCATTTATTTATGATCCAGAATCAGATCCCGAGGCTGAAACTGAACGAAAGCAGCAGCAGCAACGACTCACTCCGAGCGGGGCTCGAACCCGGGTCTCCGGCAAGGGAGGCGGACGCACTAACAAGGAGGCAGAGATATTTGAAGCAGTTTTACTCACTGCCTGCGGTTCCAACACACGATCGTGACCCTTTTTCGTTGGGTTTTGCATCATACTTAAGAAATAAACAATGTGCAAATCCGGCATCAAACTGGGCCTTGTTTGTAAAACAAGCATCTTCGAAATGCAGGGAACAAACAAAAACACTTGCACAACTCCGTTGATGCTCTGTAAAAATAAACTCCATCCACTGGTCCCTTAATGCTGTTTTTTTTTTTTTTTTGGTAATCTGTGCAGGGTTGTCTTGCCCTGGCAACCAAAAACACACTCCTTTTGTGACATTTCGCGACGCTCTCGCTCTGATCAGTGAAGTCTGTTGTGCTCTCAGTGCTGTGCTATACGGGAGCGCGCGCTCTTCCGGCAAACGTGCCCTTAGGACCCATATAAGGAAATTCAGCTCCATCTAACGTCACACAGAGCCATACTCGAAAAAAACTTTCCTAATCTTGTGACAAACCGGGAACAAAAATACTCCTTCAAATGTACAACTTAATTTTTGAAACTTTGTCCATGTTTAGCATGGGAATCCAACTCTTTAACAGTGTAAAAAACTCAGTATGAATGAAATAGCATTTCACCCCCCCTTTAAGATATTTTAGATTTAGTCAGAGAGCTCTCAGTCCCTCCATTGAAACTGTGTGTACGGTATACTGTCCATGTCCAGAAAGGTAAGAAAAACATCATCAAAGTAGTCCATGTGACATCAGAGGGTCAGTTAGAATTTTTGGAAGCATCGAAAATACATTTTGGTCTAAAAATAGCATAAACTACAACTTTATTCAGCATGTTCTTCTCTTCTGTGTCTGTTGTGAGAGAGTTCAAAACACAACAGTTCAATGATATCCACTAATTAAGATCTTTGTTAAACCTAATCTTTCTCTCTTTGTAGAAACTGCCACGGAAGAAAATGCAGATGCAGAGTTGGTCTCCATACAGTATAGCTCAGGCTCTTTCTGTGCCCTTTGCTCAGTCTGTGAGGTAAGTCAACTTCTACCACACTGCTCTTACATTACTGACTCACACATGCCATAGTCCTTACACATTAGAGAGTTTTCTCAATTGGGCTTTGGGCAAATATGCCACCAAAATGAACAAAAATATCTCTCAAATTCAAGATAAGGAAGCAAAAATGACCTCTGCACAATTGAACAAAACCTATTATAATGTATTGAGAAAATGAATTAAAAATATGATTGTTTATCATATTATCAATTTATCATAATACTTCAGTTCTGCTCTGTAATGAATTCCTTTAATTCTAGAATGTATATACTTTTAAGTAGGCTATTTACAGTTTTCAACATTTTGCACTTGTGTAAATACATGCATGCCACCTTTAACCCATTTCGGATGGGTTAAATGCAGAGCACACAAATTCTGAGTATGGGTCACCATACTTGGCTGAATGTCACTGAATGTCACTTCACTTAAGCAGAATGAAATAAATGATCTTCCACCTTTGCAGTGTAAAGATACTTTTGTTGATGTTGATAAAATGTGACCCTTGACCACAAAACCAAATCATGAGTGTCAGTTTTTCAAAATTTAGATTTGTACTACATATTAAAGCTGAATAAATGATGTAAAGCTTTTCACTGATGTATGGTTTGTTATGATATGACAATATTTGACAGAGATACAAGTATTTGAAAATCTGGAATCTGAGGGTGCAAAAAAAAATATCTAACATTGAGGAAATCACCTTTAAAGTTTTCCAAATGAAGTTGTAAGCAATGCATATTACTAATCAAAACTTAAGTTTTAATATATTTATGGTAGGAAATTGACTAAATATCTTCATGGAACATGATCTTTACTTAATATCCTAATGATTTTTGGCATAAAATAAAAATCTATAATTTTGACCCTTATAATGTACTTTTCTCGATTGCTACAAATACACCCCAGCGACTTAAGACTGCTTTTGTGCTCCAGGGTCACAAATATTATGTGTAAATGTAAAACAGTCTACAGTATAAAGTACAACACAAATAGATTTAATAAGGTAATCCTAAAAAATGCACTTACAAAAGTAAGATCATATAATAATTTCTTGTCTGACCCTGATGACATCATGACGATGATCAGTGCATGAGGTAGTCTCACCATGAACTTAATGAAAGTATAGGTTTGGTGTGATCCCTTCCTAAACCTTAGAGGTGTAGCTTACTACTATATCTCTGTCCGCCTCTTTCTTTCTTCACAGCACTGCGGTACCTGTGACAAATGTCCCTGTGATGAAGGAGACATGTCAACACACTGCAATCACTGTGACGTAGGTCTTTTTTCTTTATTAATATGATCAAAATTCATATTAATAAAGGTTAAAAGTATATGTGGACACCCAAGCACTATAGCACTATAGCCTACCTAATTTAACTTCAAATCTTAAAGTTGAATCTTAAAGTTGATTAAAAAAATGACCTATCCTCTTGCCTTCTCTTTCACAGGATTGTTCCTACTGTTTCATTTGTCCTGTGATCTGTGAAACAGTCTGCCAGCCAGGTAGAAAGCTGATATTAATAGGATGCACACTCTTAATGCAAATGTACCAAAGTAAAAAAAAAAAAAAAAAGTAGCTTATGCAGATTCAAACACTATTTGTTAGCAATATATGTGTTAAGTAAAGTATTTTTGGATTATATTTGTGGAATGTTTATTTGTTTGTTTGTTTTTAGGTGGAATTCTTGATGTACTGAGTGGTTCTTTCTACCAGTAAGGATACAACATCTGTTCAAAACAATACTTGCCAAATAATCATATTATGAATGTATTCATACCTGTTATCAGCATAGTTTTATGTTGAGCCTTATTTGTGTTTATTTTTTGTCCTCAACTTGACCTCCAGCACAGTGAGCACGCTGCTCTGAAAACTTTCCGCATTCTTCACAGCGCCATCTTTGGTGAACAGAGGAACTACAGTCTAGGATGCAGATCATTCACTTGTAGGACTGTCTATTTGGCTGGCGAGATCTGGGGATTTTCACCCTTAGGCCAAGGATGGGGGTAGAAAACCTATCTTAAATATAACTGAGGGACAGTCAGGACCCTCATGTTCATTATTTAATGACATTTTAAAGGTGACTTTACAAGCTTCAATAAACGAATAACAAATTACATGCAAATTATCTTATTTACTATTTATATAAAATAAGTACTAAATATTTCACAATATTACTGTTTTGACTGTATTCTAATCAAATAAATGTCTTGGTGAACATAACAACTTTCTTTCAAAAACATAAAATCTTACTGACCCCAAACTTTTGTACATGTATGGAGTAATTTACACTGAATAATAACAGTTATAACAAAAGTTCAGGTCAACACGAATGTGTCAATACTGTCTGTACAGCTAAAATCATCAAATGGCATTCTGGTTTCAGATTAATCAGTGTCAATTTAAATAAACATGTAAAATTTATGAGTGTGTGAATAAACAGATACAATATACTCAATACGTTTTTACTCACCCTCATTGTTCCAAACATGCATGAATTTCTTCTTCTTGAACACAAAAAAAATATATTTTGAAGAATATGCCTAACCAAACGGAGGTCAAAGGGAACCAGCGACTGTTTGGTTAGTCATATTCTACTACAGGTTTGGAACAACATGAGGATGAGTAAATGATGACAGAATTGATTTTTTGGGTAAACTATAACTATAATTTAGGAAATAGTTCATGTTGGGAAATTGAACAAATGCAGGAAAATGACATATCACAGTTTTCTGAAGAGAGGCAAAAATACTGTAGTAGTTTTCATTGCACTGCTGTTCTTCAAAAGGCACTGCTGTCTGGTAATACGACTGGTGATCTTCAAATGGAGGAAAAGTAATAAAGAAATGACTTCAACATTTGCATATTAATTCATCCACATTTTTATACACTTATTTTTAGCTTCTAATGCAATTGTGTCTGCACTATTCATTCAGATTATTAAAACTAAATGACTAACAGCTGCACTTTGTCATGCTCTGCTCATAACAACACAAACCTCCCTCTCAAGGTGTGAAAACTTGGTTAGAGAGTGGAAACTGAGTTCTTCCCTTCTCTAAAAGTCGTGTAATGGAGAGTGCTCTGAAATAAGCTGTTTGTTATTATGACTGAGCATTTCAAGAATTAACAATGCATATCATTTCAATCTAATCTAATCTTGACAAACTATATATCGTTGGAAAGGTCTAAGACTCCCAAATATATATTTTACCGATATTTTTTGTTAAAAATTATGTAATTAGGAGTTTTGACCTTTTGTTTTTTAAAAAAAAATACTTCTTTGTTGCACATTTTAACATTTTAGAAATCATCAGAAATCATATGTCGACTGAAAACTTAAAATCTCACAATTCATCCTTTAAAACCCATTTTAAAATCAGACATCGCATTACCATGTAAATGGTACATCAATATCATGTTACAAAATATTTTCATTCATGAATAATACAAATTTAAGTTTGGATCGTGCACTACAAAGTTAATGTTCAAAAATGTGAGTGACAATGTCAAATGTTTATATGGAACTGCATGTGTGAATGCGTAAACCTTAACCCATTTCCTTCACAGGAAATATTTTTTTTTTCACTCTGTGGACTGGTATATACATACATTCAGAGGCAAAGACAGTCTGAATAGCCCAACCGGTTGTTATACTGTGGTCTGTTAAATAAATAAATAACAGCTTCTGTAGCTTGTGCAAAGGTAAGTTTCCACGTTAAATTTTTATTTATTTTTTTACTACATGTTTTCAACATTCATTAATAGCTAAAATGTTTTAAGAATTGAATGTAGTGAAACCCTGGAAACATTTTCACTGACAAAATATTAAATATCTTATGATTTAATGTGGAAATATGCTAAAAATGCTTATTTCTAACAAGCAGATGCTTTTCAAGACATGTGTGGTTGTTATTTTATTGTCTGACTTCAGCACTGCAAAAGGTGAGCATTGTCTGTCGCTTTCTTGTTGAATTAGCTTTATTTTCTTTGTCACTGAATAGATCTATAAATATATTTATTCATATAATTTTTATTTCTAAGAACAACATGTCCCAGAACACAGGAGTATATAGGGAAATCAGGTCAAATGTATACTTTAGTTGATTTAACAGTTCATTCTGGCATGTCTCTTCTTTCAGCACTCTCACTTTCATCACAACCAAGTGTGAAGAAGAGTCTAAAGCAGTTTATAGAGCTGACCTTGTTTTCCCTTGTCTATCAATTCTATTTTAGATTGGTGCTATTTTGGCTGTGGTGAGCAACATTACATTTTCATTCCTTAAAATATGCTTAAAATAATGTTTCTCAATATGAAACTTTCAGGGAAAGTTCAAGGCTTTATGTGGGACCTTTTATGAGGAACCAATTTTGAGCAAACATTCATTGACAATTTTTTCCTTGACAAATCCACCTCTAATTACTGATTTAATACAGAAATCTAATTTGGATGCTGGAAACCTACCGTCCAATATCTAACTTAGCATTTGTATAAAAATTGTGTATAAAATGATGCGGTCTGGTTTTTGTTTACAGCACTGCACTGAAACTGCTCTTGTAAAGGTGGTCAATGATCTTTTACTCTTTGGTGACTCTGTCAGTTTTTCAATTCTTCTATTGCTTGACATCAGCTCATCTTTCTATACTGTTTGTCATAAGATATTACTCTCTAAATTTGCTAGGGGAAGTTGTATGTTTTGCTGCAATTATTATTATTAGGAGTTCAAGCACAGAAGGTGCCAGTACCCTAATGTTTCAAATGATTTTCTTCTTCTGTCATAAAAGTGTCTGGCCAACCAAAACTTTAAGTCCTAGAAACACCAAATTTGGCCCAAATCAAGTTGGCCTAAAAAAAGGTGCACACACATAATAAGTTAATATCGCCACAAGCAAACTGGTTCCAATTCCAATGTTATTTTCCTCTGATTCTCTGAATCAAGTGGAACAAAACGTGATACATAATATAACAGGGTATCTGCAGGATTTGTTTAATCAAATGTAAGACTTTTTAAGACCTGCACAAATAAAATGAATTGCATATGAGCAGGGTAGGACAATGTTTGTGCTAACTTATTAAACTGTAAAATGACTATAAAAAGCATGATTTATAGTTCACATACAGGTTTTCATAAAAACTTAAAATTATAAACTTCACATTTCAGCATTAAAACATTTTTTTTAAGAAAATGGTCAAATGACTCAAACATTCCAGTTATTGAAATTTAAGTAATTATTATCAATCAATTATTATATTAATTAAATAACCTATACATATATCTTAGTGACTTTGTGACTTAGTGACTTAATTGTTCAGATCTTTATAATGCATTATCTATTTGTTGATCGACCAGTTCACATTAAAGGGGGGGTGAAATGCTATTTCATGCATACTGAGTTTTTTACACTGTTAAAGAGTTGGATTCCCATGCTAAACATGGACAAAGTTTCAAAAATTAAGTTGTATGTTTGAAGGAGTATTTCTGTTCCAAAAATACTCCTTCCGGTTTGTCACAAGTTTCGGAAAGTTTTTTTCGAGTATGGCTCTGTGTGACGTTAGATGGAGCGGAATTTCCTTATATGGGTCCTGAGGGCGCGTCTGCCGGAAGAGCGCGCGCTCCCGTACAGCGAGGCTGAGCACAGACATTTCACTGATAAGAGCGAGAGCGTCGCGAAAAGTCACAAAAGAAGTGTGTTTTTGGTTGCCAGGGCAAGAAAACCCTGCACAGATTACCAAAAAAAACCCAGCATTAAGGGACCAGTGGATGGAGTTTATTTTTACAGAGCATCAACGGAGTTGTGCAAGTGTTTGTGTTTGTTCCCTGCATTTCGAAGATGCTTGTTTTACAAACAAGGCCCAGTTTGACGACGGATTTGCGGATCGTTTATTTCTTAAGGATGATGCAATCCCAACGAAAAAGGGTCACGATCGTGTGTTGGAACCGCATGCGGTGAGTAAAACTGCTTCAAATATCTCTGCCTCCTTGTTATTGCATCCGCCTCCCATGCCGGAGACCCGGGTTCGAGCCCCGCTCGGAGCGAGTCGTTGCTGCCACTGCTCTCCTTCAGTTTCAGCCTCGGGATCTGATTCTGGATCATAAATAAATGGCTGAATCTGACTTTAAGTCATGGTTTTTTTGGATGATGGTTTTTTCCTCACGCTAATGTCACAGTTTCCAAACGCTCTCAACGCAAAAGCCTACTCGCACTCGTGATTCTTTAGCTCCGCCCACACGCCACGCCTCCAGCCGGTCGTGTTTTTCCGGGAAAAATCGGTACAGACTATCTTTCTCTTATGAATATAATAAAACTAAAGACTTCTTGGAGTTATGAAGGATGCAGTACTACTCTATAGGTACTCAAGATCAACAGGATATTGAGTGAAAACGAGCATTTCACCCCCCCTTTAACAACTGCATGTTTGCTGCATAAAAATATGGGTCAAGTTTCACTTTTGGTTTGTTGAAAATACAAATTCATTATCTGCCAGCAGGAGGCACTTTTGGAATGGCAGAAATATAGCAGTTTCCCCAGTAATGACTGTAAACAACGCAGCGCAGCACGTGACTTATTTAGCAGTGAAATCAGAGCATTTTGAAGTTTAATCACCACATTAAGCTATATCGCAACTTTTGTCTTTCCGTGCCCAAAATTAAGACATCTTGAAATCATAATCAAGACTTTCTTGTACCATTTAGAAATGTTTATGATCATAAATTTGATATAATTAAAGTTTTTTTAAAGAAACCCTAACGGAATCCTAGACCGCGACCATTTGTAGTCATCGTCTCCTCTGAAACATCTGCTCTGCTCCACACCACACACGATGATCATGTGAAGAGAGTGAAGCGGCCTTCCCTCAGTCTCTGATATTTGGATATGATTGTCGCATTTCTCCAACTAATGGCAGTTGCCCAGAACATTCCAACTGGTCATGAAGCCACCATTACCCTCGAAAGCAATCCTTCCATGACTTACTTTTCAAATGTTTTAAAATTGAACATCTGAGTATAATATGATCCAGAAGTCACTATACGGCCAGCAGACTGCCAGTTACCTATCCCTGTCCTAGACCATTTGTCCAATTAATGCCAAAGTTTGTGATCTCCAAAACACTTAAAGATCATTAAATGTTACCTCCATTTTAATATTTCAAAATTATATTAAAAACATTTGTCATGCTGCATGAAATGACTTTATTTATTGCTGTTCAGTTAAAATGAAAAATTGCCCCTTCTTTCTATAGTAGTAGCCTACACATTGCTGTCTTCAAGTGTACTCATGCCAAGTTGTATTCAACTTTGAGGTCTGGTCCAAATTATGACATACAATATACACAGGCTATAGGCTCACGTGTATTAATCATTATTAATCATCATCATCTTATTGCTATCATGCTATGACGACGATTCCTCTATGTAGCCTATATTAAACATTTGAAATCACAATCACATCGGAATATTTAAACCTGCTTTCGCGCAGCCGCTGATCCAGAGAGAGCAGCGTCATCATGTAAGCTTTATATTTGAAATAGCTTCACAAACAGTCTGCACAGTAGGTTACATTTCTGTGTTGCAATCATTAAAGACTAATAACGAAACTATTGGGATGAAAGGTTATAGTCCAAACTGACCTTTGGAACTCATTACGCTTCAAATAAAGATTGTAGACTGTAGGTTATATTATGCCAGTTAGCGACCAGGGACTGTTGAAATGCATTTGATGTCTAATTTATTCAATCAATAGATCTGTTAAAAAACAGTCAAATCTAATTCATTCATTTATATCAAATATATATATATTATATTTTTACTCATTTATAACAATAATAAAAAAAGCATTTTGTAAGACACGTAAGTGAATTAGCCTTTATATTATTTAGTTTTTGTCTAATGTTTTGTTTTCAGAATCATGGTAGAAGGGTGATTTCTATTCTAAAAATCTATTATCCAGAGCCAAAGCTTAATAAATAATATCTGGCATCGAACTCATTCGTAATTAATTTCTAATAGCCTATTTAAAAAACTATAATGTAAAACATACAATCTTACAGACTTTATGTAGTACAACAACAAGGATTTTGTACATTTATCACGCATTACAATGCCGCTTCTAATCCAGTGTGCAAAGTTCCTCCCCCACCTCGTCTACAGTAATGTCTAGAGTAATATAGTAAAAAATAATACTTCCATAGAAAGACATTTAAAAGGGTTCTATGATGCCTTTAAAAAAAAAAAAAAAAGATCATTATTTTGTGTATTTGGTGTAACATAATATGCTGACAATCTTTAATGTTCAAAAAACATTCTTTTTCAAATACTGTAGATTATTGTAGGTCCTCTATGCCCCGCCTCTCTCAAACACATTGTATTCTACAAAGTCCCTTTCCATAATCACAAGCTTATTCTTTCAAAATAAATGTAAAGACAGTTAATAATGTCTTAAGTTTTACCATCAGTTCAAGCCCGAAAGAGGAACAGAGTCACGTGACAGACTCTGCGATGAAGCTCATGTGTTTGCAGACAGTACACAAGCCACGGATGGTTAAGACAGATGACTCCGGTGTGTGACCCTGTCTCTCTCTCACACACACGCTTGTGCGAGCACAAACATACACACACACGTGATGCGCAAAACTCCACATTTGGCATGACTGCTTCAACCCTAACTGTGTTACTGAAACCATGCCTTCTTTCTTTGCGTGAACAATTGGGTGGCATTACGCAAACATTTCCACTTAGTGATGTAGAGATGTGGGGGTGTATCTGAATGGGGGGGTGTGGCAGGGTCTTAACTTTGATAAAGACTATCTCTCTGGTTTTCAGACTTTAGATCTTATCTATGCACAATCAGCTTGTAACACTCCCCGACTAGTATATTATAAAGAAAAATAAAATAATAAATATGGAAAAATATAGGCCTATGCATATTCATAATCAATGACAAAAATATATAATAAACTAGGTTAGTGGATAATTCGGCAGCAAAAGTTATTCTAGAAAAATAAGTGCACAATAATTTTAGAAATCCAGACATTAAGTGAAAAAACTACTTTTGGGGGAACAAATAAATGTGTTCCACTAAATATAGTAAAATGTAACACATTGCTGTTTGTATTATTATAAAATACATTCATTAAAAGCATTCATGAATGTATTTATATATAAGTATATACTATAAATTTAAAATACATTTAAATGTTTAGCATATTAGACATTGATGCGTAGTGTATGATATATGTGCAACAGATACTGAGTCTTTCTTTTAACAGTTTTATATTTCACTTACTGTGCACGTTAAAAACAATTTATAGTCTTTTCTACGCCCGTGTTTTGTTCTCACAGACACCCAGTAATAAGTAACAGTTTAAATTCATGTCTCACACAATTCAGTGGAACATATAGCCTACATTTCCCTTCGGAATCATGGTGGAATATCCACCATGGGGCCACGAGGACTGGAATGGAGAACAGGGGAAAGCTATTGTATGACTTCAGAAGTAACACAGAATAATTTACACAATCAGATTTTGTTTTTTTTTTTTTAAATAAAAAAAAAGGATCTCGTACTTGTATCGGCCGATCAGAGAAAATGGCAGTATCGGAGTATCTATACCCGATTTTAATATCAGATCGGTGCGTCTCTCATTTATATATATATATATATATATATATATATATATATATATATATATTTTTTTTTTTTTTTTTAAAGAAAAATCGCTCCCACACTGGGGCAAATACTATCCCAAATGTAATGGGCATAAACAGTCTCCAATCAACATCGACACCCAGAAAGTCGTTAAAAACCAAGAGTTGGCATCTGTTGACCTGATTAACTTCAGTCTCCCTCACACCATGAAGATGCTGAAGAATAACGGACACACAGGTTTGGAATCAGTAATACAGTCTACTGTATGCACATAAGAAACACACCTGCGTGTCTAATCTGCTTTCTCCTGCATGCTGTCCCTGCAGTTGAGTGTGAGCTGAAGGCAGGAGCAGTGGGAGTTCAAGGAGGAGGTCTGAAGCACAAATACACCGTCCTGCAGTTTCACTTCCACTGGGGTGGAAAGGACCTGGTGAACCATCCAGGATCCGAGCACTCTCTGAACGGACACAGATCACCTCTAGAAGTTAGAGATGGGGCCTGCAAGATCAAATTGTGAAAGACATCAAAAATGTTGCTAGCATTTAGAATCACGTGCTGTATTTTCCTATGCAGATGCACATTGTCAGCCGGAGAAGTGATCTTAATGACAGCACCGCAGCAAAACTTCAAGATGGCTTTGCTGTATTGGGCTTCTTTATTGTGAGTCGCATTTACAGGGTTCATCCACTAAAGGGCAGCATTGGCATTTTAAATGACAATTTATTGTCGTTTTGCCATATCTGCCTATTGTAAGTGTATCCAATGTAGATTAGGTACCTAATCTAACAGTTTGTTATAATAAATGACACTCATTTTTTTTTACCCTTTAGGAGAGCAATGAAAAGGACATGTCACAAGTCTGGGAAAGCTTCACCGATTATCTCCAAAAAATACCAAGAAAGGGTAAAATAGCTGTCAGCCAAATAGTGCCTAATTCGATTAATAAATTGCCACATAATGCAATTAATTAGATTAAAAAATCCATAATAATAATATAGTAACTATATATTTTTGCATTATACGTCTGCATTATAAATGTACCACAGATTGAGAATAAGTGATTGCATTTGTTATTTGTTTATATATATTTACAATTGTTTGGCAAATTTTGTTGCGGGTGAAATGCAGTAATTTCATTAAGATTTTACTCAGTTGAGAATTTCACAAAAGATTTTCTCATGCAGATTTCGCAACTGGTTCAGTTTGTTGACACGAATTCACCATAGTGACGAACAGAAAGCCGCTTGCTTGTGAAAGTGCGGGACTTCATAGATTTGAATTTTTTTGTCCTTGAAATTTCCCTAATGAGACCCCACCTTTATTGCTGTATTGTTAAAATAGCCTATTTTGTGTATTTTGTTGTCTAATTGTTATTTTACTGCTAGGAGACAAAGTCAGAATTATGGAGCCCTTTTCTATGCATCAGCTCTTAAAGGGGGTTGATCTCAGCAAGTACTACCGCTACAATGGCTCACTGACCACCCCTCCCTGTGATGAAGCTGTGGTTTGGACCATCTTTAAGGACCCAATTAGGATCAGCAAAGATCAGGTACAGACAAATTCAATTCTGTTTCCAAATAATTCCACTTTTATAAATTAATATCTACCAAGCCCAAACTGCATTGCTCACTAAGGCTGCATTTATTTGGTTAAAAATACAGTAAAAACAGTACTATTTCAATTTTAAATATAGCTGCAAGCAGCAATTACGTGGCCAAGCACTACAGAAATCACTAATTGAAGCCATTTGATGATTTTAGTCAAAACGACTGAAAAATCATAAATATAACCTCTAGTAATATGATTTATTGGCTTATCATGTTTGACCAATAGGTTAAATCGATTTGGCACACACAACGTTTGGTGTCAATATGTCAAAGCATTGCAGAGATACAGCCTCAAGTGTCATTTTGGCATCATGCCTCAAATCCATTAATGTGGTATGCAAAAACGGTTTTGTCTATCAACACAAAATCCATAAATTTTTGTCAGCATGGTCTAAAGATGATATGATTCGATTTTGGTGAAAATCGTACCAACGGTATAGAAGTTAGAAAAGGTAGGTATTTAAAGAAAATCAAAATGGCGGACAGGAAGTTTGGCTCACTATGGCAAGATTGTATCACTGTTCCCAGCATGACCCAAGGAATCTATTAATACCAGTCTCATTATTATAGACAAAATTCACAGAAAGCTATTAGCATTTATTTGAAATCTTATTCTTGATGGTACATACAAAGTTTTGTAATGGTACCCAGATGAAATAGTAAAATATATAATTTATACCAAAATATATCATAATACTCTGTACCACCACATTTGTATGTGTCTTTAGAGTGTGACCATACATGTGTGTGTCAAGTGTGTTGTTTTGGAGTTATAGACAATTTTGTATGTGAGAAGAGAAAAAATGACTTGATGGCTGACTTTGTTTGCATTTTTTGCATGTTGGCAATTGGGCATGAGTTTATAGCCAGCACATTATGTTTTTTGAATTTCCTACGGTGGTTTCGTGCCGATCGGAGTAACGGTTTCTAATATATTGGCAAATGTTTTTTTAAGTACTACAATTCACCCTTTCACAAACCATAAGGTAAAATTTGGCATGTTTGTTATTGGTGACCTTGGTAAGAATTTATGAATCTAAAGGTGATAATAATTCAACCACACCCAAAGTTATAAGGATGTGAATATATGATTTTAGGGTTGAAACTTCTCAGGCTCCTCCAGGGCATTATGCTGATGACCCATACCAAATTTTGTAACGATACGTCAATGTTTTCATAAAATATAGCATTTTACTACAAAATTCTAAATGGCTGACGCCCAAAATGGCTAACTTTGGGTAAATTGTCATGCTGCACTGAATCTAAAGAGACCAATTTTGTGATTTTTGACCAAACCATTCAGAAGTTATAGGCAAAAATAGCAATTTGTCATATCTCCTGAACACTAGGTGGCACAGAAACGAAACACTGCAGGTAGTCTCAGGTCATGCTTGTTATAACACACACCATGCAAGTTTGTTCTCAGTACGCCAAACTGTGGCAGAGATACAGTCTCAGATCCATTTTTGCATGCTTCTTTGTCAAATTCTTTTGCATGTTATTCAAGAAAGCAATAAACTTGAATTCTGTAGCTTTTTGACAGCATGGTCTAAAGATAATCTTTAGATAATCAATTTTCGTGAGAATCAGACAAACCGTCTAGGATGAGTTTGAAAAAGTATGTTTTTTGAACAATTAAAAATAGTGAAAACACTAAACCTTGTGATTTTGGTGTTTGTTCCACTTAGCATGAGCCGAGGATTCAGAGGAAAAAATGTCCTTCTGTGCCATATGGTTTAAAAGTTATTAACATAAACATGAGGGAAACTTTGGACAAGTGGTGGCGCTAGAGAGTTTGAGACTCAAATTCACTGTGGTTAATGTTGAGACTGTCCTCTGTCAGTGTGCCAAATTTCACAACTTTCTCACAACCGGATCTATAGGCTGCCATAGAAGAAGAATAAGAATTCCAACGCCTACAATAGTTACCTACACACCTTCGGTGCTTGGCCCCTAAATATCTGTTTTCTATTGTAATATATTTCTTAATGTCATATATTCCTGTGATGTAAAGCTGAAATTTCAGCATCATTACTCCAGTCTTTAGTGTCACATGATCCCTCAGAAATCATTTTAAAATGCTGTTTGTTTAAAAAAAACATTTTAATGTGCTGCTTCATATTTTGTGGAAAACCTTTTTTTTAAGGATACTTTGATGATTTTTTTTTTTTTTTTTTTAAAGAACAGCATGTTTATAATCAGATTACAGTAATTTTTTTATGGACATGATTACATTTCACACAATGGCAGCAAATTATTCATAACCTATTGATTTTCCGTAAATCTTCTTTTTTTCTCTTTTAAAATGACTTATTCTAAAAATCCTGCTGTGTGTCATTCCATTTAGCTTTGAAAACTTTGGATGTGTAATGTTATATTGATGTTTCATGTTTATAAAATGGTTTATATAATTTTTTTTTTTTTTTACAGCTGGAATTGGTTTTACGATTGGAACCATATATTGTCAATCGGATTCATTATGATAAATATATACTTGTGAAAAATTGTAAAAACTGTTCCTCTTCGGGAACTCGAGCTGCGTCGATCGCATTTGGGGAACGCCTTTGGCAAGAACAACTCTGAATATCGTGTGCAATCAGTTCAATGGAAGAGCGTGACGTCACGGACGGGGTGACGTAGCGACCAGGAAGCTATAAAGGCACGTGCCACGCAGCTGGCTTCAGCTTCGCGTCTTTCAGCAAGCGCTCTGTGTGTGCATGTTCATAAGTCTGTCTTGTAAGTCTTATTTACTGTTGTCTGTCCAGTATCATTAGACTACGATGCCTAAGTCTAAAGCTAAGACGAGACATTTGAAGGGCGAAACCAAATCGCGCTATAAACTGTGTGTTCCTCCATGCCAGCGCTACATCACGGCTGGGGACACACATGATTTATGCGTGGTTTGCCTGGGATCGGAGCACGCTGAGTCGGCTCTCGAGGGAGCCGACTGCCCGCATTGTGAACGATTGCCAATGCGGGCGCTTCGATCCCGGAGGGCTCTCTTCGAGGAGGGAGCCTTCGCCAGCGTTCCCCGCGGCTCTGGCCCCGCTTCTGCTGAGGCAGAGCGGCTGCTGCACTCGTGGGGTTCGCAGGTGGATCTGGCAGAGGGAATGGAGACGGGCACGTCCTTATCTCCTTCCTCATCTGCTAGATCTGGCGCCCAAACCCTGGGATCGGAAGCACGCTCGTCGGTTTCTTCCGCCCAGGGCGAGGGGTCGACACTCCACCTCTCTTCGTCTGATGAGGTGGATGTGGAGACAGTTGGCAGGGATTCGCCACCCCTTTCGCCCCAGTATGAGGAGCTGCTGGAGGTGGTAACTCGCGCAGTCGAGAAGTTAAAAATAGACTGGCCCCCACAAAAATCACATGAACCGCAGAGAAGTAAATTAGATGAGCGGTATCTCAGGCCCAGACAACCACCTCCAGCCCGGAGCCTTCCCTTTTTTCCCGACCTCCATGATGAGATAGCGAGGTCGTGGAAACATCCATATTCCACCCGTCTTTTCGGCCCTGATTCGCAGTATTATGGGAATGTGACAGGGCTCGATGAGCGTGGTTACAGAGCGATGCCACGGGTTGAACAGACGCTTGCGGGCTATCTGTCACCCGGTTCGGCGTCGTCTCTGAAGGCTCCGGCCTTGCCTACTAAAGCATTAAGAACGACATCAGGGTTAGTGGGCAAGGGCTATGTGGCAGCAGGTCAGGCAGGGGCGTGCCTTCACACCATGGCCGTCCTTCAAGCATATCAGGCCGACCTGTTGAGAGATGTAGACGAGGGAGAGGGGATCAAGTCCGACGATATTGCAGAACTTAGACGGACCGCTGATCTCTCCCTCCGCGCCACCAAAGAGACCGCTCGCGCAATTGGGCGGTCTATGGCAGCCTTGGTGGCCGCGGAGAGGCATTTATGGCTGAACCTGTCCCAAATTAAAGACCGTGACAGGTTCTGCCTCCTGGACGCCCCGCTCCAAGCCTCGGGCCTGTTCGGCGACACAGTCAATACTGTCGTCGACAGGTTCCAGGAGGCCCGTAAACAGGCGGCGGCGTTCCAGAGTTTCCTCCCTCGTCGCTCTTGTGGGTTATCTGGACGGGAGATACCCACGCCACTAGCAGGCTCCTCATACCGCGAGGCTCAAAAGCAGAGCGTCGCCACTCGTGCTCCCCCACGCCGGGACCGAGGGTCTAAGCGACGCTCTGAGTCGGGGGCTCCTAGATTAAAATCAGACCTTCGTACTATTATCGAAGCTAGGAAGTCCTCGACAAAGAGGTCCTGACGCCATGCTACCAGTGACCTCGAGGGTAGCCCCTACGGGGTCAGAGCGGTTCCCACCTCAGTATACGGTGCCCGCCTCTCCCCGGTACCCTCCGGAGGCCGGTCTGCCAACCCTGCCAGTGTTTCAGGGCGCAGCGGTCTCCCGCGAGCGTCCCTCCCAGTTATTTCCGCCCGTGAGCGTAGCGGAGCTGGGAAGCTCGCCTCCCCTTCGGGGGCCTCTTACACCAGAGATCAGTCTCGAGAGACTGATTCCCTTAGTACATTTTCGAGCAGCGTGGAGACTTCTGCCAAATGTTTCTCAATGGGTCCTGCACACAGTAGAAAGAGGCTACGCTATTCAATTCGGCCGTCCACCGCCGAAATTCGATGGGGTTACACCGACAGTCGTCGGCCCCCAGCAGGCTCTGGTTATGGAACAAGAAGTGAATACCCTATTAAGGAAGGAGGCCATCGAGGTGGTCCCTCCTCTAGACAGGGAATCCGGGTTCTACAGCCGGTATTTCATAGTTCCAAAGAAGGATGGGGGGTTGCGTCCGATCTTAGACCTACGTCAGTTAAACCTCTCAGTTATGTCACTGAAGTTCAAAATGCTTACTGTCAAACAGGTTGTAGCTCAAATCAGATCCGAGGACTGGTTTGTCACGATAGATCTCAAAGACGCATACTTCCACATATCCATCCTTCCACAACACAGGAAGTTTCTGAGGTTCGCTTTCGGGGGCAAAGCTTATCAATATCGAGTACTTCCATTCGGCCTTGCACTCTCACCCCGCACATTCACGAAGTGTGTAGATGCGGCTCTGGTACCCCTCCGTATGCAGGGCATCCGCATTCTAAATTATATCGACGATTGGTTGATCTTAGCTCAATCAGAGCAGATGGCGGTTCGACATCGAGATGTCGTTCTCGCACACATGGGGGAGCTGGGTTTGAGACTGAATGCCAAGAAGAGTGTACTTTCTCCAGTTCAGAGAACCACCTATCTAGGCGTAGTATGGGATTCGACCACGATGCAGGCACGTATGTCTCCTGCTCGGATCGAGTCGATCCTCACATCAGTCAAGAGAGTCAGAGAAGGCCAGTCACTCACTGTGAAGCAGTTTCAGAGACTGTTAGGGCTCATGGCAGCTGCGTCCAACGTGATACCTTTTGGTCTCCTGCACATGAGGCCCCTTCAGTGGTGGCTCAAGACCAAGGGGTTTTCCCCGAGGGGAAATCCTTTCCGAACTATTCAGGTCACGCGGCGATGCCTTCGTGCCTTAGACATATGGAAGAAACCTTGGTTCTTGAATCAGGGCCCGGTGCTGGGAGCTCTTGGTCGCCGTGTAACGCTAGCGACAGATGCGTCCCTCACCGGTTGGGGTGCGGTCATGAGTGGCCACCCTGCCCGCGGTCTGTGGAGCGGTCGCCATCTGACATGGCACATCAATTGTCTAGAAATGCTAGCAGTGTATCGAGCCTTAAAATATTTCCTCCCAGACCTGAGAGGCTGTCATGTGTTAGTGCGCACCGACAACACAGCGGTAGTCTCTTATATCAATCACCAGGGGGGTCTGCGTTCACGCCCCTTGTACAAGCTGGTGTACCAGATCCTCCTGTGGTCCCAGGGCAAACTCCTCTCGTTAAGAGCAGTGTATATTCCTGGGCGATTGAATGTGGGAGCAGACATGCTGTCGAGACAGGGGCCAAGGCCCGGGGAATGGATGCTTCATCCCGAGGTGGTGAAGCAGATATGGCAGATATTTGGCAAAGCTCAGGTGGACCTCTTCGCGACTCGAGAGACATCGCAATGTCCCCTCTGGTTCTCTCTAGTTCACCCAGCTCCACTGGGACTAGATGCCATGGCACAGACTTGGCCGAGGCTTCGTCTGTATGCCTTTCCCCCCATCGCTCTGCTCCCGGGAGTTCTGGCGAGAGTACGCCGGGACGGGGTCCGTCTGTTGTTAGTAGCCCCGTTCTGGCCGGGCCGAGTATGGTTCGCAGATCTGATTTCTCTCCTCGACGGCTCTCCATGGCAGATTCCGATCAGGACAGATCTACTCTCTCAGGCGCAGGGCAAAATAATTCACCCTCGCCCGGAGTTGTGGAAGCTGTGGGTGTGGCCCCTGAGGGGGCACATCTGTTAGCAGCTGGTCTCTCAACCGAGGTTGTTGAGACCCTACTCCAATCCAGAGCTCCCTCTACGAGGAAACTGTACGCCCTGAAGTGGAAACTCTTCACTTCATGGTGCAGAGATCGCCACCTTGACCCTGTTAACTGCCCAGTTGGTACAGTTCTGGAGTTTTTACAAGCTAGGCTCTCTGCGGGGTTGACCCACTCCACCTTAAAGGTGTACGTGGCGGCCATAGCTGCTTACCACGTCCCTTTCAGTGACCAGTCACTGGGTAGACACCCCCTAGTTACACGTTTCCTCCGAGGTGCACTGAGGCTGAGACCTCCAGTACGGTCCCGTATTCCCCCATGGGATCTGGTTGTGGTGTTAGAGGCTCTCTGCAAAGCTCCATTCGAGCCAATTCAAGAAATATCAGACAGACATCTGACACTTAAGACTGCCCTATTATTGGCTATTACTTCTCTAAAGAGAGTTGGAGATCTCCAGGCCCTCTCGGTGGCCCCTAATTATCTAGACTTTGCCCCTGGTATGGCCAAAGCATTTCTTTACCCTCGAGCGGGTTATATTCCTAAAGTTCCCTCTGTCACACCACAACCTGTCGTACTGCAGGCCTTCTGTCCTCCTCCCTTTCGGGAGCCAGACCAGGTGAAGCTAAATTGTATGTGTCCAGTGCGAGCACTGGACGCATACGTCCACAGAGCTGCCCTGTGGAGAAAATCCGACCAATTGCTTGTATGCTACGGTCCTACTAACAGGGGTTCTCCTGCCTCTAAGCAGACCCTCAGCCGTTGGATAGTCGAGGCTATCAACGAGTCATATGAGTCCTCTGGTCTTCCCCTTCCTTTGGGAGCCAAGGCTCACTCTACGCGGAGTATGGCTGCCTCTAAGGCCTTCCTGGCAGGTGTGTCCCTCTTGGACATCTGCAACGCTGCGGGGTGGTCCACGCCCTCTACATTTGCCAGATTTTACAATCTCGATATGCGAGCCGCTCCTGGCTCTTCTGTCCTCTCGTCCTAAGCTGTGCTCTACGGATACACACTAGGCAGGGGTTTGGTAGTCTGGCAGCGTTGGCACATCGTTCCCCAAATGCGATCGACGCAGCTCGAGTTCCCGAAGAGGAACGTCCCTAGGTTACGTATGTAACCCTAGTTCCTCGAGGGAACGAGACGCTGCGTCGCCGAGCCATACTCCCGGCACCCCTGCCTGCGCTTGCTTCCCTACTCGAAGCTGAAGCCAGCTGCGTGGCACGTGCCTTTATAGCTTCCTGGTCGCTACGTCACCCCGTCCGTGACGTCACGCTCTTCCATTGAACTGATTGCACACGATATTCAGAGTTGTTCTTGCCAAAGGCGTTCCCCAAATGCGATCGACGCAGCGTCTCGTTCCCTCGAGGAACTAGGGTTACATACGTAACCTAGGGACGTTTTCACCAGTCTTTAGCCTACAGAGGGAATCTGTATGTTTCACAATCTCCTATTTTCTTACATAACATTGCTTGATTGACAAGTCCACATGTGTTTTCTGCTCAGGTGATGTGTAGCCTATATCATTTGTTCTATCTTGTTGTCATATTACCGTCATGTTGTCTAGCCTTTATCTCCCCGATATACTTCCCTTTTTTCACACTCTGTTTCCTCTGTCATTGTCTCTTATCACACTCATCTCTTACAGAATCCTACACATCTGAACCAAATTCCTTTGGCAGCAGGTGCAGAGCCCTTATGATTTGGACATGTGACCACATACACACGCGCCTCTGCTAAATCAGTGCAATCAGTAAAATGATGAATGTTGTCATATCTTTTTCCAGGTCAGCTCCTTGTGACTTTTTTTTCTTTCACTTTTTTTTTTCTGCAGCTGCTCAGGTTCCCAACACAAATTTCCTTTGACAATGTGTACCGGCCACAGCAACCGCTGAACAATCGCGTGGTCTATTCTTCCACCACTCTCAACCGCAGGTGACTGTTCATTTGAAATGTATGCAGTATAGTGTGAGCCATACATAAGATGAATTAGAGACCTATAATGAACTAGACCTGTCTTTTCCTCCATATTTACTTCAGGTCACACAGGAACAACTGAGCACATCCTACAGCACCCATCCAATCGGCCCTAATCCGAAAATTATGCATGTATTTTAAATACAAAAGCTTTTATTTTACTCATTGCCAGTCAGAAAAAGATATGCTCATTTATTTTTTTGCAACAATTAAAAAAAATATTGGTACATTATTGATGTATGTTATTATATTCTAGGACATAACGATTAAAGAAAATAAAAGAAGCAATATGGATAATGCATTCAATATGTTGTTTGAAAAAAAGATGGTTTCATGAAATGACAAAGCTGGTAAAGCTGGTGTGTATCGCAAGTTTTAGAGGGATTTTTAGCTAGTTGACCAACTAAACATACAAATGTTAGCGAAGCCAGACTGAGAGAAAAACTAAATAATTTATTTGTTTGTTGATTGATTGATTTATTATTATTAAATTATATTACAGAAGACTCATTTTAGCTGGAAGCAATGGTATGAAGTAAAAAATATCATGATGCAGTGCATCATTCATTACAAATACGCAGCTTGTGGATGTTTTTATCAGCTGTTTGGACTCTCATTCTGACAGCACCCATTCACTGGAGATCCATTAGTGAGCAAGTGATGTAATTTTAAATATGCTGAGATGAAGAAATAAACTAATCTAAAATGGTAACTCATGAATAATCTACATATTTAATGATGAGTTGCACACATACAAACGTATTTATGGGTCACTTAAAACCTCCCCTGCACTGTGCAAATCAAAGACTGAAACCACATGACCTTTTGTATGAGCATATATGCGAAAGAAAAAGAATGAAAGAGAAGACAAAGAATAAAAAATAAAAATTACAGGCAGAGCTGTGAGTTTAATGCCAGCTTATATAATTTAAATTTACAAAACAGTTGGTTGTTTTTAAGCACTTGGGCTGTGATGGAAGTAGCTAAAAAATAAAATAAAATACAACGAAGCAATAAACAAAATACAGATACACAATGATTAATAACTTCAACATTTTTTTTATAATAAATAATGGATCATGTAAATTTGATGTAAATGTAGTTAATATAATCAGTATAATTTCATTATCTATGCATCTATTCTTCAAACTTCCCGTTTATATATTTTATTTAATAAAATATAAATGTAACATGACTCATGACAAATCTTGTTCAGAGAAGGAACCCTTATAATGTTGACACACATCATTAAAAGTCACAGCCCTACAAAAATGCACTGCATCTTGCAAGACAATATAGACAATATCTACTTTGAGTGTAAACTAAATGAGCCAATGCACATTGGTATGTGATTATTGCATCCAGCTGCTGCTGATCACAGCGTAAGTATACAGTACTGTGTAAGTCTTAGGACACTATATTTTCATTTTGCAGTTAATTGTAATAATCCAGTGAGATTTTTGTGTGCACAGTGAGTCTGACAATAGCCAGTGCTCCACACAGAGCACAATCATCCAGTCTGTTTGGAATAACATGAAGAAACAGAATAAACTGAGGCAGACTAAATCCAGAAGAACTGTGGCAAAGTCTCCTTTCCAGACAGACTATATGATGATGAGATCAGATTGACTGCTATCAGACTCCTTGTGCAAACCAAAATCTCATTAATATGTTTTGTTCCCCTCCCTGCTTGGAGATGAGATGCATAGCAGATTGTCATCACTCAATGGCTGGATGTCTAAGTGGTGCCTGCAGAATAACATAGATCAGGGGTTCCCAAACTTTTTAGCCCGCGACCCCATGATAAATGCGCTGCTGCCCCGCGACCCCCCCCCCCCCCCAAAAACAAAAAAACAAAAAAAAAACAAACACCTCTCGTCGCGTGAAATGTACAGCAAATCGATTTTATGCCCAGTCTCAAAGCACACGAAGTTATATTTTATTGTTCTGCGTGCAAAATCAGTGTTACAATTCTGTATGAGCTGCTCGATATCCACCTGTTCTCTCTCGGAAAGTAACTGTGCAGCTATGTTGGGTTGAACTCGTTCATTATTCTGCCATCAGGAACCAGTCGAGTAAGTCTGAGCTGCTCACACGCGTGCTCCCGCGCGCACACACACGCACGCACGCGCACGCGCACGCGCACACACACACACACACACACACGCTAATCCGCTAGATGTGTCACTTTATGCTTTCCATGGTGACGCGTCATTGCTTGTCACGTGACATACCACAGCAACAACAGAGCTGAATTAATGATCTGCTTTTGTCATTTTTCCTTTTTTTATTCAAAATATTAACAAATTTGTTAGATATGGCATGAAATAGCTGATATTCCGATTGTCAAATATATGCAAGTGGAAGTGTTTTGTTGTTTAAACACCTTTATAACGATCGCGTTAGTTGAGCTGTATGCGCGATGGGCGCCGCCATCTTAGTTTGTGCCGCAGACGCAGTTCAGAGAATCAGATCTGTTGGATTTACAACACGTGAATTCATCCACTTCTCCCGAAATACATAAAAGTAAGTGGCTGGTGAACTGGGAGAATAATGGAGTAAACTTTAAAGTTACTTACACAATGTGTATCTGATATGAATAAAATGTGTCTAATTATAATGAAAAAGATTATTATTGCCTCTTCCTTTGACATCAGTGTGTATTTTACAAACTCTAAATGTATTGTTTTTTCTAGTACTTATATGTCTGAAACCTAAAATAAACATTATGTGGTTGAAAACACTGAAAAGTTGTGATGACAGCTCTGAGTGCACTTGTCTCTGGCTCAGCGCCAGCCAACTCGCGAGAGCACATTTGAATTTCACGTCATGCACTGACCGGTGTGGTCGTACACTCCAGGGACTAGCCTAGAGTGATCACACCGGTGTGATCGTACGTGCGATGCGAAAGAGTTAAATTAATTGAAACAAAAATATATAAAGCCTATATCAAAATCATCTCGCGACCCCTGCGCCGGGGTCCCGCGACCCACCGTGGGGTCGCGACCCCTACTTTGGGAACCACTGACATAGATTACATAGACAATTGGACTTGCTTTTGGGGCAGACCTGACCTGCTGAAAAGAGATGGTCTTAATCCCTCCTGGGGTGATGCCGCTCTCGTCTCTAGAAATATGGCACATAATATTAGAGTTTGTACTAACTTGGGCCCAGTTCAGGAAGCAGACAGACTAGCTAATCCACCTCTGCTAGCCGCCTCATGTCACAGAAGTCAGTTAATTCTCAGCAAATGGAGACTCTTTCACCTGGATATCACACTATAGAGACTGTGTCTGTTCCCTGAACTAGAAAATACAAAAAAAACGGCCAAACCAATTTAAGAGTAACAATTTAATTGAGGTTCAACAAATAAAAAACAGATGCAATGCGGATAAACAAATGATAAAGCTTGGCTTATTGAATATCAGGTCCCTTTCTACGATAGCACTGATTAGCAATAATATGATAACTGATCATAAGCTTGATGTTCTCTGTTTGACAGAAACCTTGCTTAAAACCTATGATTACATTATTTTAAATGAGTCTACTCCCCAAGATTACGGTCATAAACATAAGCCGCGTCCAAAAGGTAAAAGGGGAGGTGTTGCTTCAATTTATAACAATGTTTTCAGGATTTCTCAGAGGGCAGCCTTCAAAATGAAATTTTGTTGAAATTATGCAGCCAAGTGATGATATCTCAGATCATTATTTAGTTTTGTGCAAACTTTATATAGCTAAAACTGTAAATTCTACTTCTTGTTACAAATATGGTAGAACCATCACTTCAACCACAAAAGACTGCTTTGTAAGTAATCTTCCTGATGTATCCGAATTCCTTAGCATACCCAAAACCTCAGAACAACTTGATGATGTAACAGAAACTATGGACTCTCTCTTTTCTAGCATTTCTAGCATCTAGTTGCTCTTTTATGCTTAAGCAAGGTTAAAGGAAACAGTCTGACACCATGGTATAATGAGCACACTCGCACCCTAAAGACAGCAGCCTGGAAAATGAAGCACAGCTGGAGGAAAACAAAAATAGAGGTTTTTTTTATTGCTTGGTGGGAAAGTAACCTATCCTACAGAAAATAATTAAAAACTGTTAGATCTGATTACTTTTCGAATCTTTAAAAAAAATAAAAAAATAAAATACATAACCCCAGGTATTTATTCAATACAATGGCTAAATTGCTGAAAAATAAAGCATCAACAAGTGTTGACATTTCCCAACATCACAGCAGTAATTACTTCATGAACTACTTTACTTCTAAAATCGATACTATTAGAGATAAAATTGTAACCATTCAGCCGTCAGCTACAGTATCGCAGCAGACAGTGCACTATAGATCCCCTGAGGAACAGTTCCACTCATTCTCTACTATAGGAGAGGAAGAATTGTATACATTTTGTTAAATTATCTAAACCAACAACATGTATGTTAGACCCTACTCCATCTAAGCTCTTAAAAAAGCAGCTTCCAGAAATCATATCCTCTTCTGACTATTATTAATCCTCATTGTCATTAGGATATGAAACCAAAACCTGTTATTAAGCCTCTCATCAAAAACCGCAAAGAACTAGTTAATTATAGACCGATCTAGAATCTCCCTTTTCTGTCCAAGATACTAGAAAAGGTAGTATCCTCACAATTATATTCCTTCTTAGAGAAAAATGGTATCTGTGAGGATTTCCAGTCAGGATTTAAAACAGTATCATAGTATTGAGACTGCTCTCCTTAGAGTTACAAATGACCTGCTCTTATCATCTGATCGTGGTTGTATCTCTCTATTAGTGCTATTGGATCTTAGTGCTGCGTTCAACGCTATTGACCACAACATTCTTTTGCATAGACTAGAACACTTTGTTGGCAGTAATGGAAGTGCATTAGCATTGTTTAAAACATACTTATATGACTGCCATCAATTCGTAGCAGTGAATGAAGAGGCATCATATTGATCACAAGTGCAATATAGAGTACCTCAAGGCTCAGTACTAGGGCTGTTACTCTTCATGCTTTATATGTTACCCTTGGGAGACATCATCAGGTAACATTGTGTTAGCTTTCACTGGTATGCTGATGATACTCAGCTCTATATTTCTTCGTGGTCCGGCGAAACATACCAATTTGAAAAACTAACGGAATTCATAGTGGATATAAAAATACTGGATGAACAGCAATTCATCAGAACCTAGGTGTGCTATTTAAATCTGAATTTTTCCATCTCAAAATATATCTAAATTACGGCCTAAGCTCTCAATGTCAAATAATGAAATGTTAATCCATGCCTTTATGACCTCAAGGTTAGATTTTGTAATATTAAAAAGATATTGTAATGCTTTGTTGGATGGTTGTCTTTAAGGGCTACAGTATAATCCTCCACGTCAGCTGCATTCTCAAAACTCAGGCAATTTGATAATACCTAGAATATCAAAATCAACTGCGGGCAGAAGATCCTTTTCCTATTTAGCGCCTAAACTCTGGAATAACCTACCTAATTATTCGGGACGCAGACACACTCTTGCAGTTTAAATCTATCTATTAGACCCATCTCAAGATGCAGATGCCTCAACCACTGGCGTGGGGCTACGTACAATGGGCTTGGAGTTTCAGGGGTTTGGAAGGTCCCCCAACTGCACTGGCACATCAACTGCCTCGAGTTGCTGGCGGTGCACCTTGCCTTGATCCATCTCAAAGGGTGCTTACAGGGCAAGCATGTACTAGTCTGCATGGACAACACTGCGACCGCTGCATACGTTAACCGACAAGGTGGTCTGTCCTCCTGTCGCATGTTGCGATTCGTCTGCCACCTCCTCCTTCGGAGTCAGAAGCATCTGAGGTCACTTTATGCTTTTCAACTTAACTGTTCACTCTTAAAGTTTATGTTGGGGAAGCATGACCTGATCATTTATTCATAGTTTATTCACAGTACACAACAAGTTCCTGTAAAAAAGGACTACCCAGAAGCCATACCGGCTTATAAATAGGGCCCTTCAAGACACATAATCAGCACTAATAACAACAAATAATAATCCACCCACCCAATACCCATCCACACCAACAACAACACCATTCACCACAAGATATCCTCCAACCAGTCAACATACATCACACATCTCAAAACATCCTTCAAACAAAGCCAATAATAGGGGTATTCAAACATCACAAAAAATAAAATCAGATAAGTCAATAAAATATGAAACCTTCAGCCTTATGATGTCTATCAAGCATAATGTGACAATTTGTGTTTAAAATGCTTTTTAAATATATCAACAGAAGGTAGTTCCTTTATAGAATTTTCAATGTATGTGTTACACCATATAATATTACAATAATTTAAATGTGATTCAAAAAGTGATCGGTACAATGTTAGAACAGCATCAAAAGGAAGATCGTATCTTAATTTATAAAACAAACCAACATATTTTGACAATTCCTTTATTAAAAACTCTATATGTTGTTTAAAGTTTAAGGACTCATCCAAATAAATTCTTAAGAATTTGATGTTCTCTACTCTTTCAATTACTTTATTATGTATTTTGATTTGTATACTTTCAATGTTTGTCTGACTTCTGTTTGAACGAAATATAATAAATTTGGTTTTAGATACATTTACAGATAATTTGTTGTATTTAAACCAACTATCTACTTTAAGTAATTCCTCATTAACAAGCTTTTGTAAAATGTCAAGATTTTTATGGGACAAAAAGAGATGTCATCTGCAAAGACAACCTGATGGAAAATATTTGATGAACTTGAAAAATATGAAAAATAATATGAAGAAAAGAATGAAAAATAAAAAGAAGTGGACCTAATATGGAGCCCTGAGGGACTCCACAAACAATTTCTGTGCATTCTGAATAACTATTGTTTATTTGGACAAATTGCTCCCTTTTAGTTAGGTAGCTTTTGATCCAGCTGAGTGCCTTCCCTCTCACACCTTAGTGTCTAAATTTCCCAATTAAAATTTCTAAATCAATGGTGTCGAAGGCTTTTGATAAATCTAAAAATACACCAACACCAGTCTCACCATTATCTATAGCATCATTGATTTTCTCGATGAGATCCAAAATTGCCAAAAAAGTAGAGCTCTTTTTCCTAAATCTATATTGAGTTGGAATGAGTATATTCATTTTATCCAGGTAAACACTAAGTCTTCAGGTTTCTTAGGGGGGCAAGGAGGCTAAATCCTCCACAGCCCCCCTCTATATCCTCTTAGGACCTGACTGTAGGGCTCATAGCACTACAGCAGGGCCCATTTGAGCCATTTTGACAGTCATGCTGAAGATTCTGTCAATGAAGACTCTGGTCCTGCTTACCTGGCCTCCATCAAGAGGGTAGGGGACCTATATGCATTTTCGTTGGGTTCCATCCCATGTGTAAAGTTCACAGTATAGCCTCAGAACCTGTATTTCCCCAGCAGACTTCTGCCAGTTCTAAGAGGGCTACAATCACCTCCAATCTTCCATATGCACCTAACGGTTGTTAATATGTGTAATTACATCCGAAACCTCCTTCGGGAAGGCTGGGGCCTACGCAGCATCCCTGTTCCAAGTGGAGTGGTGGTTACATTTTCCCAGTGTTATCCAGTCTTACTGAATAGGTAGTGTCATAGTAGCGGTAGCTGGTCTTCTTGTTCTGAGCCCTGGCCTGCACCAGATAATAGGGGTGCAGGTGGCTTAAACAGGACAATGGAAGGGTCAGTCGCTGTGGTGCTTTGGTAGGGATCCCAATTTGTCGGTCATCCGACATGACATTAACAGTGACCAACTGAAAGGGAACGTCTCGCTTACATATGGTATTGAAATTTCTATAACAGAAGAAACAATTTTGGTTTCACAAAGATGTTTTTTTTTTTTCAAAGTCTAAAGTACATTTAAAAAATATAAATTATTTTTTTCCACCATGAAGAAAATGTTGTACTGTACAAAGGGAAGGTTCCATGGGTGTTAAATGTTCTTTGTGGTACCATTGATGTCAATAAAAACCTTTATTTTTAAGAGTTTGTGTTCATTCACTGTGTGTGTTCTTTCATGTCTCATAGCTGCATATTGTAAATGTCCATTCAAAATACAACGGGAGTGTGTCAGCTGCTCTAGCTTTCAAAGACTCAAAGCTCAAAGCTTTCAAAGACAGCACAGCATTGGATTCTTCATTGAGGTGAGCATGACATTAATTACATCCTGAAAAAAAAACGCAAACCTAAAAGTATATTCATGGCTTTTTTGTGTGCACACACAGGCTTTTTATTTTAATTAAAAAATATATATACTGTATATTTATCCAAAAGGGGAACCAATGAACAAAACAAAAAGCTGGGTTATCCAAACATCATTTTTGACAAGCATCCCCAATTCAGATGAAAAAAAAATATATATACATACAGGTCCTTCTCAAAAAATTAGCATATTGTGATAAAGTTCATTATTTTCCATAATGTAATGATAAAAATTAAACTTTCATATATTTTAGATTCATTGCACACCAACTGAAATATTTCAGGTCTTTTATTGTTTTAATACTGATGATTTTGGCATACAGCTCATGAAAACCCAAAATGCCTGTCTCAAAAAATTAGCATATTTCATCCGACCAATAAAAGAAAAGTGTTTTTAATACAAAAAAAGTCAACCTTCAAATAATTATGTTCAGTAATGCACTCAATACTTGGTCGGGAATCCTTTTGCAGAAATGACTGCTTTAATGCGGCGTGGCATGGAGGCAATCAGCCTGTGGCACAGCTGAGGTGTTATGGAGGCCCAGGATGCTTCGATAGCGGCCTTAAGCTCATCCAGAGTGTTGGGTCTTGTGTCTCTCAACTTTCTCTTCACAATATCCCACAGATTCTCTATGGGGTTCAGGTCAGGAGAGTTGGCAGGCCAATTGAGCACAGTAATACCATGGTCAGTAAACCATTTACCAGTGGTTTTGGCACTGTGAGCAGGTGCCAGGTCGTGCTGAAAAATGAAATCTTCATCTCCATAAAGCTTTTCAGCAGATGGAAGCATGAAGTGCTCCAAAATCTCCCGATAGCTAGCTGCATTGACCCTGCCCTTGATAAAACACAGTGGACCAACACCAGCAGCTGACATGGCACACCAGACCATCACTGACTGTGGGTACTTGACACTGGATTTCAGGCATTTTGGCATTTCCTTCTTCCCAGTCTTCTTCCAGTCTCTGGCACCTTAATTTCCGAATGACATGCAAAATTTGTCCAAAAGTCCAGTGCTGCTTCCCTGTAGCCCAGGTCAGGTGCTTCTGCCGCTGTTTCTGGTTCAAAAGTGGCTTGACTTGGGGAATGCAGCACCTGTAGCCCATTTCCTGCAACACGCCTGTGCACGGTGGCTCTGGATGTTTCTACTCCAGACTCAGTCCACTGCTTCCGCAGGTCCCCCAAGGTCTAGAATCGGTCCTTCTCTACAATCTTCCTCAGGGTCCGGTCACCTCTTCTCGTTGTGCAGCGTTTTTTTGCCACACTTTTTCCTTCCCACAGACTTCCCCCTGAGGTGCCTTGATACAGCACTCTGGGAACAGCCTATTCATTCAGAAATTTCTTTCTGTGTCTTACCCTCTTGCTTGAGGGTGTCAGTGATGACCTTCTGGTCCGCAGTCTTACCCATGATTGCGGTTTTGAGTAATGAACCAGGCTGGGAGTTTTTAAAAGCCACAGGAATCTTTTGCAGGTATTTAGAGTTAATTAGTTGATTCAGATGATTAGGTTAATAGCTCGTTTAGAGAACCTTTTCATGATATGCTAATTTTCTGAGATAGGAATTTTGGGTTTTCATGAGCTGTATGCCAAAATCATCAGTATTAAAACAATAAAATACCTGAAATATTTCAGTTGGTGTGCAATGAATCTAAAATATATGAAAGTTTCATTTTTATCATTACATTAAAGAAAATAATGAACTTTATCACAATATGCTAATTTTTTGAGAAGGACCTGTATATATATATATATATATATATATATATATATATATATATATATATATATATATATATATATATATATTTACAGTACAGAGCAAAAGTTTGGACACACCTTCTCATTCAAAGAGTTTTCTTCATTTTCATGACTATGAAAACTGTAGAGTCACACTGAAGGCATCTAGGGCTATTTGACCAAGAAGGAGAGTGATGGGGTGCTGCGCCAGATGACCTGGCCTCCACAGTCACCGGACCTGAACCCAGTCGAGATGGTTTAGGGGTGAGCTGGACCGCAGACAGAAGGCAACAAGTGCTAAGCATGTCTCGGGGAACTCCTTCAAGACTGTTGGAAGACCATTTCAGGTGACTACCTCTTGAAGCTCATCAAGAGAATGTCAAGAGTGTGCAAAGCAGTAATCAAAGCAAAAGGTGGCTACTTTGAAGAACCTACAATATGACATATTTTCAGTTGTTTCACACTTTTTTGTTATGTATATAATTCCATATATATGGGAGGCCGTTTGAGGCGAAACCCATTGAAAACTTCTGCGTACAAATGAATCACTTGTGATACACACCGAAACACTTGCGATACACACTGAATCACTTGGGATACACACTGAAACACTTGCGATACTTACTGAAACACTTGCGAGACACACTGAAACACTTGCAATACACACTGAAATACTTGTGCATACAAGTGAATCACTTGCACATATCTTTGCAAATATATGAAAGACATGCGGTTACATAGAAACTCTTTGCATATAACCTGTAATCCACACGTACTGTTGTGCCTGCACAAAGACTGCACTTTCAAACAATCTCGCACGTGAGAGAGCATAAACATTTTCAGTGTGTCCGGAAGTCATTTCATTGCAACAGGAAGTTATAGCTCAAATATTTTCCACGTATATGGCTCCTTCCAAACTTGTTTAAAAAATGAGGTATTTGTTGTTATTCTTTACACTAGGTTTTTTTTTTTTTTTTTTACATTTTACATTTTTTTACATTTTCTTTCCCGTTTTTTTACACTACGTAGGCTTCTGTGTACTTATTGTATTATTGCAGTACAATAATCTTACATGACATTGATAAAAATAGAAAACTGTAGTATACTATAGTAGGCTATAATTTAGTAAGTTGAAAACCACCATGGAATAGTTATTTATTTATTTATTTTAATGAGGGATCATGGAGATTACTAAACAACTCAGATGAAAGTATGGGGTAATTTTGCAATGAGCATCTGATATGATTTGGGTTAAAAATTTCCATATGAAAATTTGACTGATGGAAGGGTATTACTTATGGTCATCTCAGCAACGAGTCACATCTGCAGCATTGTACTGTCCAGGTGCAGTATACAGTGGAAACTAGATTACCTGTTTCCACCTACTCCCAGGATATAGAATACAAATATAACATCATAATACACAACACATGTATAATTATTGTATAATTTATGTTTTTATGTAGCTGTAGTGCTGTTGGTGCACTTTGGGCTTCCGTATGTGGTTTGAGGCAAGTTGTAGAATAAAATGTACTATATCATATTTCTTAACTACAATGCAAACATACATCCTTGTTATATATAATTATTGTGTAAGTGTAACATCTGCGGGCTGTAATTTAAAGTAATGCCTTGTTACCCTCTTGTTACGTGTAGTTACTGGGTATGTGTAAGAAACAGAAACCACCTAGATTCTATGAACTTTTTTGGAAACATGAATGTTTTCTAAAACAGACATACACTTCTACATTTAAATTAAACAGTATAAAAGTTGCATTTACATTCCTTATTTTTTATTCTTCTTGATTCGCTTTTACACTATGTTGTGAAATTTCATTGTGAGAATTCTTATAATGCATCTAAAATTGTTTAAGCATAGGCTGCGTATAGTGTGAAATAGTTTTCCTGCATTTCAGTTAATTTTAGCTGGTGTAAAAGTATGATAATTTCTCCTCATTGATTTGTTTGCTGTAAAGAAACATGTTGTTCTGAAAGGAATGCAAGAAACCAACCTGAAGAACCTGACACTGCAGGAGCAGTATGAATGTATGACATGGCAGCAGACTTCATCTTGTCAATTCCCTTATTTAAGAAGTCACATACATCCATAAGTAAGGATATACTAGCATTTATATTTGGTACTGTATTTATACTAGAGGTCTAAATAAGTCAGAAAAACAAGTCAGTTCATTTATTTGTTGTCTATTTGTTTGTATTTGCCCAACTAACTAATGGGAGTTTGACTCCTAATCCTAGGGTTGTGGGTTTGAGTCTTGGGCCGGCAATACCACAACTGAGGTGCCCTTGAGCAAGGCACCGAACCACCAACTGCTCCCCGGGCGCCGCAGCATAAATGACTGCCCACTACGGCGGGTGTGTGTTCACAGTGTGTGTGTGTGTGTGTGTGTGTGTGTTCACTGCTCTGAGCGTGCACTTTGGATGTGTTAAATGCAGAGCACAGAGCACAGAGCACACTGAGTATGGGTCACCATACTTGGCTGAATGTCACGTCACTAAACTGTGACCTGAATAGCCAATGTAGCAGAATAGCAATGCAATTGTTTTAATTATTAATTATTTAATTAGCAATTCTTTATTTTTACAGGACTGTTTACAATTCACATTGTCCCAAAGCAGCTTCACAGAAAATAATAGGTGCAAAAATTAGAGCCATTACTCTAACCAAATCCTAAATTCATGTTTTAGGCCATTTTGTTGAATACTGTGAGGTTTATGGACATGTCTGTGTATGTTTTGCTCCCTGTGACTGTCTCTTGATTGTGTTAATTTGATCCCAGGTGTACCTTGTTTTTCCCCAATTATGCTGCCTTTAAAAGCCTAGTCTATTCAGTTCTTGTTTGTTGGGTCTGCTCGTGACGTTGATGTGTTTTCTTGCTGTCTCTTGTGTTGATATTCCCTGTGTTCCATGGATTAACCCTCTGAAGTCTAGGGGGTTTTTGGGGCCTGGAAAAAATTTGACATGCCTTGACTTTTGTACTTTAAGTTGCTTATAAATATATTCATGGCTAAAATCTGAAAACACTGTATTCAGCATAAACTGGACTACAATTATATATATATATATAGAGAGAGAAAACAGCGTTTATGCTTGGTTAATGAAAAACAAAAATTTTGAAGTCACTGAAATAATACAACACATACAGAACATTTGTTCACAAGACTGTCACACCTGGAGATTTTAGCCTAGAATTTTCACTTCAGAATGATGTGGAAATCATCTTGTTTACTCACTCACAGAAAACAATAGATTGATTTAAATTTTCTAAGAACCTTTTTGTTTGTAAAAGTCATATACGTGTAGGTGTCAACTATCATGAATATTATTGTGATTTACACCTGAGAAGACAAAGGCCTGCATAATGAGCTGGTTAAAAAAGTAATTTATTAATTTTCAGTAAATTATCAAATTTTTTTCATTTCACAAAAGTTTTTTTGAGAAAAATATTATTTCATTCAGAATAGACATAACAAATGTAGACACAGAATGTTTACAAATATTAGGCTATAATAAACACTGTAAACATACAGTAGCTAGGGTTATTTGGCATTGAAATACATCGCGGATAGGGAAACATTTGATTTTGTGTCGAATGAGATACCCAATGTTGGTTTCAGTTCAGTTTTAGTCTAAATTAATTAGTTTTGGTTTGTCGTTAATATTGCTAGCTTCTTATAGTTGTAATTCTTGTTATTTTCTAAATACTCTTAATTGAAATGATTTGTTGTGGAGTGAGGGGAACTAAAATAGTTATTTTTCCTAACCGATGCTCCTTAACCCATTATTAACCATTTACCGATAAGATTATTTTGAATAATAATAATTGAAAGTAAAAACACTATATAATAAATAAAATTTTAGCATCCAGATACGTCGGGAACATGGAAACATTTGGATTCGTGCCGAATGAGAGATGTAGGCATCAGCTTCACCTTAGATTAATTTGTTTTTGGATTGACTTTTTCATAGCCTAAACTTTAGAGGATTTGTTTTGGAGAGAAACTAATAACTGTTTTTAGAATGTTTGTAAACATTTTACTTTAGACTACACGCATTTTAGCCTTCATTATTTCGGAAAGTAATAGGGCGACTTGAGCAAAGGTTGTCTTTTTTGTTTTTTGTTTTCACTCTCAAAACATAATCTTACAGTTTTTTTACAATCACTTTTTCAATAATCACTTTTTATAATCATTTTTCAAAACTCTAGACACAAAACTCAAAATGGTTATCACTTGTAACACAGGCTGTCTAATGTTCAAAACATTGCCTTGCGCATTCACATCTTTAAAGAAATCTTGCACTTGCACAATCATTGGTTAAAAACACAAATTTACTGTGAAATACCATTGAAACATAACTATAGATCACCCACACACAAGCAACCAATGGTTTCACTGTGTCATTGTTCGTACAGTCATTAAATATTGTAGAACAAAAGAGGTGATACAGGTTTCATTATGGTACTACATGTACAGTTAATACATCTCTGTAAAAGTACTGCAGTAGTAGAGAGAATACTATAGACACAGTGGAATCATTGAACAAAGTTTCTAATATATTGATGCAAAACACTACAGTACAATCACACCATAGGTTTATTTGAATCAAAGCAAAAATAATTAGCTTTGAAATAGAAGAGAAAAGACAGTACTGTAAAACATCAAATGCAGAGTTCTTCAACTTGCTTGCTTGTATTGTAAGAAACAAAACAGGAGTGATTACTGTACGTCTACACTGTCATCAACTCTGTGTTGTGGATTTGGCCACAGGTTCTCATCTACATCACAATGGATGTTTTCATTAGTCAAACATCTTGGAAAAAACCTTCGGGCATGGTGAATCAAGGCCTGACACTGGTCTGCTGTGATTTCATTTCAGGCTGTTGCTTCCACTGTCTTGGTCCATGGCCTTGTCCTCTGCCACGTTCCCCCACACCTCTCAAACGAGGCCCATGACCACCTCTCAGAAGGGGGGCCTGTCCCCTGCCATTCCTTTGACCAACACGTCTTCCTCGTCTTCCTCTCACCACTGCTTGACCTCCATTGTGACCTGGATCACCTGTTGGCTCCATGTTACGTATAACTATACTCTTGGAATTGGATCCCAATCAACTCTTCACTATTTACTCATTCCACAGTGTGCACTCAATCAGAGTTGGCAGAATTGGACAAGCAATTACAAGGGCCTGCATCTATACAGTGCAGTACTGTCAATACTGTAAACAGTCTGAAAAGGTGGTACAGTATTTGGGGCCATAGACACAGTGTCTGATGAAGCATTATGATGAAATATTAGGCTACATCCATGGATATTGTAGTCTAATTGGTTTATGCTCCGCGCTAATTGGTGACAATGAATCTCTTTATCTTGAAACGTTCATGATTTACAGTAAACATGGCAGATTATTTGTCTGTTTCCATACAACTATGCATTAAGAGTAATGCAACAGTTTCTTATCATTTTGAGCAGTTGTATCAATTGATAGTTATCATTGTAAGGAAATGAATAGACACTCATTTGAAATGTAATGTGTGAATTGCCTTTTGAAATAGTAGCACTTTGATGTTAAGTTGTGTCATATTGAACAGGTGATTTTTGTTGAATGAACAAATGATCTAAGTTTTATGTGGATTGCATCCAAGCAATTGAGATAAGGGTTAGAGTTTTGAAAAATATGCATTTTGATCATTGGTTGTGAGTTTTGTGTCTAGAGTTGTGAAAAATGACATCAAGGTTCTGAAAATAGTAACAAAGTGATTGTAAAAAACTGTATACAAGTGTTAGTTTGTTTTTAACAATGCAGCAAACATTTTAAAATGTTTTTAAGTTGCTTACATTTGGCAAAAATCTGGAGAAGATGATCCTGTATTGGTTGTGACTAAACGTTAGATCTCTTTTTTTTCCTTTTCTGTTTGAGTAAAGAAAACGCTATAACTTATTATTATTATTATTATTATTATTATAGGCAAATTATAGGCAAAGAATATTGTTATTAAAAAATAATATTATTAACTGGCATTTCTTCCACCCGAACCGGTTTCGGAATGGTAATAATATCAGAGGAATGCAGAACAGAAATGTAAAAATATTGATTCTGCTCGGAGTGAACCGATTTTTAGTTTTCAAGTCCTGGTATGGTATACCCAGGGTTTACGTAAGTCGGAGCCCATCAGAGTGGAGTTGACTGGAGTTTTGTAGTCCTTTGTTCTTTTATTGTTTATAGCTTTACTGTATCACAGTGTTGTAATTTGCAATACCTACAGATTTGCCTTGGAACATTTCTTTGACACAGAGTCCTCACAGAAGTCCTTTATTTATTATTATTATTTTTTTTTTTATTTGGTTAAATATAAGCTTTGTGCAACACTTCTTTATATTATGAAACTTGATATGTATTAACAGTATTTTCTTTTCTTTTTCTTCTTTTTTTTGCAATGTATTTTTCTGTAATTGTGATCACAGGGGATCATACAGTGCAGGGACAACTTTGCAAGTATATGCCAAAGAATTACAGAAGTTTCTTGACTCCTGCCCACAGATGAAAGAAAAAATTGAGAGAATGAAGAGAGCATGAATAGGCTGTTGCCTATTAAAAATAAATGTATAATATGATGCACTTTTTTTTGGTTAGTTTTTTTACTGTTCTTTGTATAAGTGGATGTAAATTTATTTATTTTTTTTCTGCATTCTAGTTCTATTTTTTTAAAATTCGTAAAAATGTATTTAAATAATAAAAATATTTATTTGTTAATTTAGGTTCTTTGGACCTTGCATAAAAACGATGTAAAACAGTTCATTGTTACTAACTTTGAAACACATCTATTGTAACGTAACTAAAATTGTTTAATGTTCCACTGACACAGTAAGTACACGTAACAAGAAGGTAATAAGGGTTCGCTGTAAATTACCGCCCTCGGATGTTACACCTACAAAGTAACTACACATAACAAGAGGGTAACAAGGGGTCACTTTAAATTACAGCCCCCAGAAGTTATACTTACACAATAACTACATATAAAAAGGATGCATAAAAAGAATGTTTGCACAGTGGTTAAGAAAAATGTTGTAGTACATTTTATTCTAATTGCCTCAAACAACATATGGAAGCCCAATGTGCACCAACAGCACTACAGGTATCAAAAAACATCAATTATACAGTAATCATATATGTGTTGTGTATTATGATGTTATATTTGTATTCTATATCCTGGGAGTAGGTGGAAACAGGTAATCTAGTTTCCACTGTATACTGCACCTGGACAATAAAATGCTGCATACGTGACACGCTGCTGAGATGACCATAAGTAATACTCTTTCATCAGGTCAATTTTCATATGGAAATTTTTAAACCAAATCATATCAGAAGCTCATTGCAAAATTACCCCATACTTTCAGCTGATTGTTCAGTAATCTCCATGATCCCTCTTAAAAAAATAAAAATAAAAAATAAAAAAAATAAATAAAAACAACAACAACCAAGTAAATACTATATATTATATTCTTAAATAATGTTTTATAAAGACTACAGTGGTTTTTAACTTCACTATAATTACTTAATTATGGTATACTATAATTTACTATTTATATCAATTTCATGTTAAGATGAATGTAATGAAAGATGTAATAATACCATAAGTACACAGTACATGGTGTAAACATATGCTGCATCATTTTGTGTTGTAACAATAATGTGTTCTAAATAATATTGTTGCCTAACACAGTAGGTCATAAATACCACGTAATTTTAGAATAGTTACCTTACTAATGAAATATTACAGTATTAATACTTTTAATTTTCCATGCCAATACCCCCTTATTCCCCAAACGTTGCACATTGTTTCCATTTACGTATACGTGTGCTCATCTGTAGGTTATGCTAATGCGGAAAATCACGGTCTCTTAGGGCCGATTAGTTTTAAAAAAACGTAAAAACTTAATTAAAAAAATATATATTTTAGGTTATTACCCCTTATTCCCCAAACGTTGCATATTGTTCCCTTATAGCTACGAGTTGGTACTGTAGAGGTACTCCATAGTTACAAATAGGTACGCTGTAAATTCTGTTTAATTACATGGTACATTGTGGGCTGTAATCTAAAGACGGACCAATTATCTCCAGAAAATACCAAGAAAGGTTAAAATAGCTGTCAACCAAATAGACCCTAATTGGATTAATAAATTGCCAAATAATGTAATTACTTAGATAAAAAGTTAATCGACTGATCCCTAATAATAATAGAGCAGGGGTGCCCAAAATTATTCAATGGATCGTTGTTCTCTTCTGGCAAAAGTCGACGTCACCTCTGCTTCGAAGTTATGCCTATTCATCCTAGGTGGTGGTGATAGCAGAGATGGGACCAAGTCACACATGTGCAAGTCTCAAGTAAGTCTCAAGTCTTAACCTTCAAGTCTCAAGTAAGTCCCAAGTATTTTTTTCTTGGGCAAGTCAAGTCAAGTCAAGTCACAAGCTATGTCCAGTCAAGTCCAAGTCAAGTCACCTTAATATTGTTATTTTACCTGCAGAATCTGATCTTAATAAAGTTAAAAGACAAGATATACAGTATTGTTCAAAATAATAGCAGTACAATGTGACTAACCAGAATAATCAAGGTTTTTCGTATATTTTTTTATTGCTACGTGGCAAACAAGTTACCAGTAGGTTCAGTAGATTCTCAGAAAACAAATGAGACCCAGCATTCATGATATGCACGCTCTTAAGCCTGTGCAATTGGGCAATTAGTTGAATTAGTTGAAAGGGGTGTGTTCAAAAAAATAGCAGTGTGGCATTCAATCACTGAGGTCATCAATTTTGTGAAGAAACAGGTGTGAATCAGGTGGCCCCTATTTAAGGATGAAGCCAACACTTGTTGAACATGCATTTGAAAGCTGAGGAAAATGGGTCGTTCAAGACATTGTTCAGAAGAACAGCGTACTTTGATTAAAAAGTTGATTAGAGAGGGGAAAACCTATAAAGAGGTGCAAAAAATGATAGGCTGTTCAGCTAAAATGATCTCAAATGCCTTAAAATGAAGAGCAAAACCAGAGAGACGTGGAAGAAAACGGAAGACAACCATCAAAATGGATAGAAGACTAACCAGAATGGCAAAGGCTCAGCCAATGATCACCTCCAGGATGATCAAAGACAGTCTGGAGTTACCTGTAAGTACTGTGACAGTTAGAAGACGTCTGTGTGAAGCTAATCTATTTTCAAGAATCCCCCGCAAAGTCCCTCTGTTAAAAAAAAGGCATGTGCAGAAGAGGTTACAATTTGCCAAAGAACACATCAACTGGCCTAAAGAGAAATGGAGGAACATTTTGTGGACTGATGAGAGTAAAATTGTTCTTTTTGGGTCCAAGGGCCACAGGCAGTTTGTGAGACGACCCCCAAACTCTGAATTCAAGCCACAGTACACAGTGAAGACAGTGAAGCATGGAGGTGCAAGCATCATGATATGGGCATGTTTCTCCTACTATGGTGTTGGGCCTATTTATCGCATACCAGGGATCATGGATCAGTTTGCATATGTTAAAATACTTGAAGAGGTCATGTTGCCCTATGCTGAAGAGGACATGCCCTTGAAATGGTTGTTTCAACAAGACAATGACCCAAAACACACTAGTAAACGGGCAAAGTCTTGGTTCCAAACCAACAAAATTAATGTTATGGAGTGGCCAGCCCAATCTCCAGACCTTAATCCAATTGAGAACTTGTAGGGTGATATCAAAAATGCTGTTTCTGAAGCAAAACCAAGAAATGTGAATGAATTGTGGAATGTTGTTAAAGAATCATGGAGTGGAATAACAGCTGAGAGGTGCCACAAGTTGGTTGACTCCATGCCACACAGATGTCAAGCAGTTTTAAAAAACTGTTGTCATACAACTAAATATTAGTTTAGTGATTCACAGGATTGCTAAATCCCAGAAAAAAAAAATGTTTGTACAAAATAGTTTTGAGTTTGTACTGTCAAAGGTAGACACTGCTATTTTTTTGAACACACCCCTTTCAACTAATTGCCCAATTGCACAGCCTTAAGAGCGTGCATATCATGAATGCTGGGTCTTGTTTGTTTTCTGACAATCTACTGAACCTACTGGTAACTTGTTTGCCACGTAGCAATAAAAAATATACTAAAAACCTTGATTATTCTGGTTAGTCACATTGTACTGCTATTATTTTGAACAATACTGTAAGTAACTGTCAGTAAATTTAAATAATTTGGATTTGCATTGTAAATACTCATGTTCAGTAAAATACATCATGGAATCAAACAAAATTGTAAGTTCCTAAAATTATTTATTTTTCACTTCTGCCAACAGTGTTTGAAATGTTTTTCATTTTCAACATTGAGTCCATAAACATCCAACAGACTCCTCTCTGAACACCTCTCTCTCTCTCTCTCTCTCTCTCTCTCTCTCAAACACAGTTTACATACAACATTTAACTGTTACATTTCTCCTCTCTCTCTCTCTCTCTCTCTCTCTCTCACACACACACACACACTCTCTCTCAGAGTATAGAATATAAATATGACGTATTTTCAGTTGTTTCATACTTTTTTGTTATGTACAGTACAGACCAAAAGTTTGGACACACCTTCTCATTCAAAGAGTTTTCTTTATTTTCATGACTATGAAAATTGTAGATTCACACTGAAGGCATCAAAACTATGAATTAACACATGTGGAATTATATATGGAATTATATACATAACAAAAAAGTGTGAAACAACCGAAAATATGTCATATTGTAGGTTCTTCAAAGTAGCCACTTTTTGTTTTGATTACTTCTTTGCAAACTCTTGGCATTCTCTTGATGAGCTTCAAGAGGTAGTCACCTGAAATGGTCTTCCAACAGTCTTGAAGGAGTTCCCCGAGAGATGCTTAGCACTTGTTGGATCTTTTGCCTTCTGTTTGCGGTCCAGCTCACCCCTAAACCATCTCGATTGGGTTCAGGTCCGGTGACTGTGGAGGCCAGGTCATCTGGCACAGCACCCCATCACTCTCCTTCTTGCTCAAATAGCCCTTGATGCCTTCAGTGTGACTCTACAATAGTCAAAAGTCATGAAAATAAAGAAAACTCTTTGAATGACAAGGTGTGTCCAAACTTTTGGTCTGTACTGTACATAACAAAAAAGTATGAAACAACTGAAAATACATCATATTTATATTCTGTACTGTATATATATATATATATATATATATATATATATATATATATATATATATATATATATATATATATATATATGTATGTATGTATGTATGTATGTAATATGCACTTGTCATGATTGGGTAATCGCGGCAGCTACATTTGTTTTTCTGATTAATTGTTTTGCTCTATGAGAAAGACAAGGTAACAAAATATTCGGGGCTTATGCCCCCTTAGCCCAACCCTAGCGCCGCCCCTGGAATGCGTTTTTTTGACGGCCTGCTAGCGGATCATTAGGGACCGTTCACATCACGTCTTTTGTGCGCGCAAGTTCGTTATTTCCAATGTAGGCGCGCGGTATGCGCGCTCATAATGGAAGCAACGCCCTCAACATCTAAACTTTTCAGAATGCCGAAAGCGCACCGCAGGTCATGTGACAATAACTAACCAATCAGCTTCATCCTTTCTCGTATCAACGTTGAAAGCTCAGCTAAGATGAAGGAACAGCTGTTCATAGCTGTATATGGATTGCCATTTTGAAATGAATTTAGTAGCAGAGCTACTGCGAGCGATTTTTAGTGCTGCAAATCCATTTATCCTTTGCTGAAATTTCCGCGTTTTCATTGAGCGAGAGCGTGTCATGGATGCTTAGCAACGACAAACGCCCCAGGAGCACTTCTGCCCGAGCGCTTTTGAAAGAAGTAGAAAGCGGCGCGACTAGCGTTTTCCACGCGTTTTTAGGCGCGAACTATTGAAGACAAAAGCGATGACCCTCGGTACCTCTCAGGCTGACATGTTGATGTGATGTGATATCTGATTTAAGTGGGCGTGGTGTGTGTAAGGTAGAGAGGGCATGACTGATGATAGTGTCCTGATCCAGTCACGAAGCTATTCTCAGCCTGCGCTCCAGCTGAGTAATCAACTTTATTTTAAAAAATAATTTATATATTTTATATTCAAACTGAAAACATGATGTAATTAACACTCAAGTCATTCAAGTCATCGTGTCTCAAGTCAAGTCAAGTCCCGAGTCTTTAACTTCCAAGTCCGAGTCAAGTCTCAAGTCCTAAAAATAGCGACTCGAGTCGACTCGAGTCCAAGTCACCAAGTCACAAGTCCCCATGTCTGGGTGATAGTATTACGTATCGATTATAGTCAAGATGATATTAAACTCATTCTCCTATTATTGTATTTTATTATCATTATTAGGGGGCGTACTATAATTCAGCTACCAAACTGCTCCGTTATTCCAGAGAACCGTTCATGCACTCCCCCCACCCACAATTGCATGAACGGTTCTCTCTCCACCTTCAATACCTCGACTTAGGTGCCCTTGAGCAAGGCATCGAACCTCCAACTGCTCCCCGGGCGCCGGGTGCCGCAGCATAAATGGCTGCCCACTGCTCCGGGTGTGTGCTCACAGTGTGTGTGTGTGTTCAATGCAGAGCACAAATTCTGAGTATGGGTCACCATACTTGGCTGAATGTCACTTCACTTTCATTTCATGCTTGCCCGTGCTTGCAAGGATGATTCGAGCCTGTAGGTGGTGAAGAAGTCTCAATCCACAAACAGATGTACATCGTCTGCAGATACAAGGTATTTCATTGCACTTTAACAAGTTATCTGGTATGCGCAATATTTTAAATAAGCCTCACTAACTAAGTTTAATGCCACAGTTATGTTAGAATGTATCTCATTCTTTTGTTTCTGTGGTGTTGTGTCAGTCTCATCATGAGGCACATGGTCCAGAGCGCGTACGCCCAATACATCAGTTTCAACTAAACCTTACTCCAAATATATTTACCTGTTTTGAATACCATATTTAACATGTTCGTTTACGTCCATATTAGGGTTTAATTGTTGAACTTTAAATGAAATCCTCTATTGTTTCACCATTGACCGATTTCCAGATCATTTAGATAGATAACTTCCGTGTGCAGATGCGGCAAATTTTTCACAAGACAGGCGAGATGACAGTAGTACACGATTACATGAACTAGCTGTTTTAAATATAATAATTTTATATTTAACATCAGTTTATCAGTGCATCTGAAAGTATATATTCTTTTAGACTATCGGTGATTCCATAGGCTTTCTTTCTTTCACCTGCATGGTATAAAACAGCAAAAAGTCATGCCATGACAAGAACAGAGTCTCTCTCTTCCTCCACCGAAGCATGATTACATCGTCGATACGTATTGTCGATCTCACGTACCGACGAGATGACGATTGACAATGGCCATATCGCTGATTCATGGCACTCATCTGGGGTATACTGGCACAGGAAATTCTATTTATTTTTTGTACACTTAATTTTTCAAATACAATGACTGCACCAAGATTTTCTGAGTTGATATCGGAAGCAGCTCATGTGATTCGTTAAACAATTATGCAGTAATCCTCATAGCATCTACCCTTTAGACAACCAAATTGTTCTTAGTATTGAACCCCTGTCAGGCACTGCAAGAGTGCTCCCGGTTGATCCAAGCTTTGCCTTTTCCGTAAAAAAAAAAAAAAAAAAAAAAACCTCCTTCACTGTCTGGCCAAATACTGGCCATACAACTTTACCTTTCTGTCTCACGTTCGGAGAGGCTTTCCCGTTTGATGTCGTGAGTATTTACCTCCCATCAGACGTCGGTGAGAGTCTCCCGTCTAGACCACATTACTTTTTCCTTTCTACAGTCGGCGAGGCTTACCCATTCGACGCCGTGAGTATTGAGCTCCTGTCGGATGTTGGTAAGAGTCTCACGGCTGGACAACTTTTTTCATCCCTTGGTCAAAAAAGGCTTACCCATACGATGCCGTCAGTATTGAGCTCCCATGGGATGCTGGCGTGAGCCTCCAGGCCACACACCCTTACCTTTTCCTCCTACAGTCAGCGAGGCTTACCCGTCCAATGCCTTGAGTATTGAGCTCCCATCGGACGCCGGTGAGAGCCTACTGGCAACACAACTTTACCCTTTCCGTCTTACGTCCGGAGAGGCTTTCCAGTTCAATGCCTTGAGTATTGAGCTCCCATCGGACGTCGGCGAGAGCCTCCCGGCTGGACAACCTTACCTTTTCCTTTCTACGGTCGGCGAGGCTTACCCGTTCGGTGCCTTGAGTATTGAGCTCCCATCGGACGTCGGTGAGAGTCTCCCAGCCACATAAACTTTACTTTTCCATGCTATGGTCGGGGAGGCTTACCCGTTCGGTGCCTTTATTACTGAGCTCCCATCGGATGTCGGCGAGAGTCTCACGGCCACTTAACTTTTGGTTCTTGTTTGACGGGTGACAGTATTCGCTGTACGACGACAAGAGTCTCCACCTCCCGCCAAACTCTGTCCAAATCTTTTCCCCCTGCCTGGTGAGGCTTACCCGTTCGATGTTCTGAATCCTGATGTCCCATAGGATGCTGCGAGAGCCCGCGCAGTCGGGTTTTCCTCTTCCCGCTCCCCGGCCGGCGAGGCTTACCTGTCTGATGCCGTTGAGTATTGTGCTCGTGTCAGGTGTCGGCGAGAGTGCTCCCGGTTGGGTTTTCTTTTCTTGCTGCCCACAAACAGGTCTTATCCATCTGATGCCGTGAGTATTGATCTCCCGTCGGGTGTTGCAAGAGTCCTCTTTGTCGGCGGCCCAAAGCCTGTTTATCTGCTCAACTGAGAGGACCTACACGTCCGTCGTCCTGAGTCTTGATCTAAAGTCGGAGGCTTCATGGGTCCTCTCGGTCAGTTATCTGCCCTGGTTGCCCACTGACTAGCAGGGGCTCATCAGCCAGTAGGGCCCGTACGCCAACACTGTGACCTATTCCAGTTGAGGCAACTCGGGCCCTCCTGGTCATGCTATCCAATCACGTTGCTCCTCCGCTATCGGCCGGTAGGGCTCATCCGTTCCAATGCAGTGAGGTGCTCCGGTTGTGCAATGGCTCGAGCCCTCCCGACTGGGCGCCCCAAATCACGTAGTCCGATACAAGCAGCCGGTAGGGCCTATCTCTCCAAATAGGTAAAGATCCAGTGAGGAGATGAGACAGGAAGAATCAGGAACGAGAAACCAGGTATACCACAGGGAGCTTCAAACAATGACCTGACAAACACAAGATGAAAGACAGGGCAATACATAGGGAGCAGGTAACGAGTGGCAGCTGTGGCTGATGAACAATTAACGGAGACGCCCACATGAAATGATCTGGGCTGAGGAGAGACACACAAAACTCCACCAACACAGAGATTAATAGAGACGACGGTTTTACCAACTATGACAATTTGCTGCTGGGGTTTATTTGTATGTTCCTTTTAAGTTACCCTGAAGTATGAATTACTTACTGTACTTGTATCCTTTGAGTGTTTTGTTCTTTTTTTAAAAAAAAATCTTTTTCTTGGTTTTTATGCTGGCATCCAACATTTGTAATGTTATTATTGCAAAAATATATTAAAAATAAATAAATAATAAAAATAAATAAATAAATAAACTTAGCAGAACTAAAGTGGAATTAAACTTGACATTAGTGGTCAGAAGAGAGTAAGATATGAAATAGTTTTTTTTTTTTCATTTATGTGGTGTTTGTAAATATATACTTTTTATAAATAACCCTTTTTTTTTAACGGAAATATAAAAAAAACTTTGATTGTTAATAATTGTTTAAACACATCACCAGTCTTTAGCCTACAGAGGGAATCTCATATCTGCTTACATAACATTGCTTGATTGACAGGTCCACATGTGTTTGCTGCTCAGGTGATGTGTAGCCTATATCATTTGTTCTATCTTGTTGTCATATTACCGTCATGTTGTCTCCAACATATCCCCCATTTCCCTCCCTCTTTCAACACTCTCTTTCCTCTGTCATTGTCTTTTATCACACTCATCTCTTAAAGAATCCTACACATCTGAACCAAATTCCTTTGGCAGCAGGTGCAGAGCCCTTGTGATTTGAACGTGACCACATGCACACGCGCCTCTGCTAAATCAGTGCGATCAGTAAAATGATGAATGTTGTCATATCTTTTTCCAGGTCAGCTCCTTGTGACTTTTTTTTCTCTTTCACTTTTTTTTTTTTTTTTTTCTGCAGCTGCTCAGGTTCCCAACACAAATTTCCTTTGACAATGTGTACCGGCCACAGCAACAGCTGAACAATCGCGTGGTCTATTCTTCCACCACCCTCAACCGCAGGTGACTGTTCATTTGAAATGTATGCAGTATAGTGTGAGCCATACATAAGATGAATTAGAGACCTATAATGAACTAGACCTGTCTTTTCCTCCATATTTACTTCAGGTCACACAGGAACAACTGAGCACATCCTACAGCACCCATCCAATCAGGGACCCTAATCTGAAAATTATGCATGTCATTTAAATACAAAAGCTTTTATTTTACTCAGTCAGAAATTCTTGCCAATTTAAAAAATATTGTTACATTATTGATGTATTTTAGTATATTCTAGGACAAAAAGGTTAAAGAAAAGAAAAGCAAAGACATTGCTCTAAAGATATTGCATTTGATATTGTAATAATATAACCTTCGTAATCATCGGGAAGAAGGAGGCGGGAACCGGCGCACAATCAAAACACTTTAATAATTCAAAAATAAATACAAAACGGCGCACCAGCCCCTCACGGACGACTGGTGCGCATAAATAAAAAGCAAACACATAAAATAATGTCCCAGGCCTGGTCTCTCTCTCTGGCACTGGACGGCCCTCGGCGGACGGCACGACACTCCTCCGCCGCCCAAAGGACGTCAACGGCTCTTCCGATTTTGGGCAGCGGCAGAAGTCCCCCGTTCACTGCCCCTCCGGATTCCATCACGGAGGCGGCAGGCTCCGGCCCCCTGGCGAATGGCGCCGACTCCTCCGCTCCCTCACGGACGGCAGCCGCCCCTCCATATCGTGGGCGGCCGGCAGCGAGCTCGCCTGTCCCCGGCAACTCGCTCCAGCCCACCGCCTCGAGCGTCCATGGCGGCACATACATCGCCTGCTCGAGGGCACCTCGGATTCACCACAGCGGCGAGGGATCTTCAGCAGCGCGTCCCTCCTTCTCCCGGGCTTCGGCACCACTGTAACGATAAAATCTCCATACTCATCGGGAAGAAGGAGGCGGGAACCGGCGCACAATCAAAACACTTTAATAATTCAAAAATAAATACAAAACGGCGCACCAGCCCCTCACGGACGACTGGTGCACATAAATAAAAAGCAAACACATAAAATAATGTCCCAGACCTGATCCTCTCTCGTCCTTCACGGTCGTCGCTCCAGTTTAATATCCTTCCATCTCCTACTTGGGACTCGATACTGGCGGTGGGGCGCAGGTGCAGCTCATCTTCAATCACTACACCTGGCCTCACTCCTCGTTCCCACGCCTCTCGGCCCCGCCCCACTCGCCACAGATATGTTTACCCTACTATAAAAAAGTTGGTTATCTGGTTTCATGAAATGACAAAGCTGGTTAAGCTGGTGTGCATTGCATGTTTTAGAGGAATTTTTAGAGAGTTGACCAACCAAAAATACATGAATGCCCTGAGGGTGAGCAAATTTTAATCAAATTTTCTTTAATGAAAGACAAATAAGATAACAGTAAATGCAGTTTTTTTCCGCTTATTTACCAAGGGTGCCAGTAGTGGAGGACATTGCAAGACAAGTTGAATAAGCTACATATTTAATGTTGAGTCCTTTTCCTCCAGCCTACACTCTGGAATAACCTACCTAACATTGTTCGGGAGGCAGAAACACTCTTGCAGTTTAAATCTAGATTAAATACCCATCTCTTTAACCTGGTTTACACATAACATACTAATATGCTTCTAATATCCAAATCCCCTTAAAGGATTTTTAGGCTGCTTTAATTAGGTAAACCGGAACCGGGAACACTTCCCATAACAACTGATGTACTTGCTACATCATTAGAAGAAAGGCATCTACGCTAATATTAGTCTGTTTCTCTCTTATTCCAAGGTCACCGTAGCCACCAGATCCAGTCTGTATCCAGATCAGAGGGTCACTGCAGTCACCCGGATCCAGTACGTATCCAGACCAGATGGTGGATCAACACCTAGAAAGGACCTCTACTGCCCTGAAAGACAGCAGATACCAGGACAACTAGAGTCCCAGATACAGATCCCCTGTAAAGACCTTGTCTCAGAGGACCACCAGGACAAGACCACAGGAAACAGATGATTCTTCTGCACAATCTGACTTTGCTGCAGCCTGGAATTGAACTTCTGGTTTCGTCTGGTCAGAGGAGAACTGGCCCTCCAACTGAGCCTGGTTTCTCCCAAGGTTTTTTTCTTCATTCTGTCACCGATGGAGTTTCGGTTCCTTGCCGCTGTCGCCTCTGGGTTGCTTAGTTGGGGTTACTTCATCTACAGCGATATCATAGACTTGATTGCAAATAAATGCACAGACACTATTTAACTGAACAGAGATGACATAACTGAATTCAATGATGAACTGCCTTTAACTATCATTTTGCATAATTGACACACTGTTTTCCTAATGAATGTTGTTCAGTTGCTTTGACGCAATGTATTTTGTTTAAAGTGCTATATAAATAAAGGTGACTTGACTTGACTTGACACACTCACAAACATATTTATGGGTCACTTAAAACCCTCCACTGTGCAAATCAAAGACTGAAAGCACATGACCTTATTCCTTTTGTATGAGCATATACATGCAAAATGAAAAGATTGAAAGAGAAGACAAAGAGAGAGAAAAAAAATTCCTGGCAGAGCTGTGAGTTTAATGCCAGCTGACATAACTTCAACTTACAAAACTTTTTGTTGTTTTAAACACTTGGCTGTGATTGAAATTGCTAGAAAAAAACAATACAACCAACCAATAAACAGAATACAGAGACACAATGATTAATAACTTCAAATGTTTAAAAATGAATAATGGATCTTGTAAATTTGATGTAAACATTTGATGTAGTTAATATAATCAGTATAATTTCATCATCCATCCATCAAAGATTTTTTTAGTAATAAAATATAGATGTTACGTGACCCCATGACAAATGTTGTTCAGAGAAAGAACGCTTATAATGTTGATACAGATCATTAAAAGTCACAGCCCTACAAAAATGCACTGCATCTTGCAAGACAAGATAGAGATTCATAAAATGAAAGTAATCAGAGTTTGAAAGACTTATTTTATTTTTTACACACACACACACACACACTGTGAACACACATCCGGAGCAGTTGGCAGCCATTTTTTGCTGCAGCGCCCAGGGAGCAGTTGGGGGTTCAGTGCCTTGCCCAAGGGTCTCACCTCAGTTGGTATTGAAGGTGGGAGAGAGCTCTGGTTATTCACTCCCCCACCTACAATCCCTGCTGGTACTTGACTCAAACCTGCAACCTTTGGGTTACAAGCTAGACTCTCTAACCATTAGGCCATGACAAATCAATGTCTGTAAGTTAACTTACAGTTTACAGCCAGATGCACAAATTGGAACAAAAGTTCAAAAAACGTTAAAACTCTTTTATACCAATATGTAAATATATATAACAATTTTTTTCCCAAGCAAGTTTCCTTAAAATATCTTCTAAAGGACAACTGTGAGGACAAAAGTGAAGGATTTAAATGCAGAAAACTGTACACCACCTCCATGAAAGCAGTTACCTCCCATTTAAGAGGTAAACCTTTTTATACCTTTTTAGTCTCCTTTGGGCATCAATATGTGGAGGCATTGTTCATGCCTAAACATCTTGTAGCAATTTCTCACTGGTAACAAGATTCCTTTATATACAGTTTTTAAATTTGCCATCAAAAAAGTAAAAGAACCAAACACAGCCAAACTCTAGAGACTATTTTGAGCTGTGATGTGAAAGGCAACAGACTGGAAATTTTAAGACCATTTCACATTCAAAATACTGTATCTGTATACCATTATGAAGTATTTGAGATTTATTTATTGCTTGCAAAAAAAAAAAAAAAAAAAAAAAAAAAAAATTATATATATATATATATATATATATATATATATATATATATATATATATATATATATATATATATAAAAGAGAGAATCAGATGGTGGGAGTCACATCATCTGTCAGAAGGGCTAATGGGATAATGCTAACCAGAAAAACCTGAGTGGTAATAAAAAAAAAAACAAAAAAAAAAACAGGTAGCCTAAACGTCAGGTAAGCGTAGGCAGTGCAGCAAATAGGCAGCTCACAAAAGTATTATGCAAGTTTTTAAATAGTTTTCAGTCACCAGATGAAAACAGATCAAACTGATATAGATAGTGACTCTGAGCTGAAATCACGTGTTACACCTGTGAAAAGAAACTTATCTCTTCATCCTGGCATTTTAAAGAAATGCATTCAAATTTGGTTTAAGCTTATAATGTATTTTTAATTTAATTGTATTATTATTTTATTTTATTTGAAGAGCCTTCTAAAAGGAGCCTGGCATTTACATATTTTTTACTAGAACTTAATTATGTCCTTGTGGTTTATACACTGAACAAAATTATAAACGCAATTTGTTTTTGCCCCCATTTTTTATGAGCTGAACTCAAATATCTAAGGGTATACTCACACTAGGCACGTTGCCTTGAACCGAGCGCGATTATCCCCAATCCCCACTCCCCTGCTGGCCTGCACTCACACATGCCCTAAACTTTTCTTATAATTCTTAATTTATAATTTATGCCGTTGATTTTGATTTTCACTTGTATGTATCAGAAAATTATTACTGAGAGCTGAGGTTGATGAAATAATTTGTAGCTTTATGAGAGCTTAATTTTGCAAACTACATTTCCTGTTCATCAATAAGGTAATTAACAGACCCATTATAAACCTAAATATACTTGATTTAATTAAATTTATTGAAAAGCGTAGTGTAGTAGTGGTAATAGAATATGTTTGAAGTCATAATGATGACAGTAGTGCACACAAAATAGCAGTTAACGCTCACACTGCATGCGCACTGCACCCGAGCCCAACCGAACCATGCCCTGGCCCACTCTTCCAACCGGGACAGGGCTATCTAACAAATGACGTTGAACCAGGCTTTGAAGGTCAAACGCGCTCGGATCAAAACACCTAGTTTGAGTACAACCTAAGATTTTTTCTATGTACACAAAAGGACTTCTTTCAAATATTGCTCACAAATCTGTCTAAATATGTGTTAGTGAGCACTTCTCCTTTGTCCGAAAACCAGTCACGACGCCATACATGCTGTGTTGCCAGAAGTTTGCTTTCGCGTGGCGGAGTGCATAACTTTTTTTTTAACTTTCCGCATAGCATCGCATCTGAACATGCACGAGCTCAGAGCAATTATAGCAAAACATGCAAGTCTGTGCCGGCTGTGAAACAGAAACAGTTTAATGTGAAGTTCAAACTCAATCATGGGCTTTTTGACGGAAAACGTTTTTTTTTTTTTGTATAGTTCGCCCAAGGCTTCTTATTTGAAGTAAGTTATGTTATTTTTATTGTATAAAACAGAATAAGAATTCATTTAGATATTGATTATACACTATTTGCTTACAGTTGTCTTGTGTTTTGATGCGAAATAGGCTACAGCCAATAGTTTAAGGTTGTTTTAAGTTTGTAAATAAATAATTAATTCATCAACTCATTCATCCCAAGACTTGTACCGGCAAATTACTTCTGGATGGTTTTAGAGGACAATTACTCCTCATCGCTCCCCGTCGTTTCAAAGAAAAGTACAACGGCGAACACGAAAAGTATAAAAGCCGCTTCCATTTGTGAGGGTGAGCACGCAGTCAGCGGAGCCAGGCGAAAGTATAAATCCCAACACAACACTGTAGGGACGCTGCAGACGTATGATGCTGCTGACATGTTATCTTTGTTATTGGGTGCACCAGAAAACACGTCAGCAGCATCGTGAACGCACTCACAACAGACCTGGAAGAGAAGACAATGCTGAATAAAGTCATAATTTTTGTTATTTTTGGACCAAAATGTATTTTCGATGCTTCAACCAATTCGAACTGACCCCTTATCTTTCTGGACTTGGACAGTATACCGTACATACATTTTCATTGGAGGGACAGAAAGCTCTCGGACTAAATCCAAAATATCTTAACCTGTGTTCAGAAGATGAACGGAGGTCTTACGGGTTTTGAACAACATGAGGTTGAGTCATTAATGAAATAATTTTCATTTTTGGGTAAACTATCCCTTTAACTTTGTTTGTTGTCATAATGCTGCAAGTTTTGTAACCCCCAATTAGTCTCGTTTTTATTCGTCTATAATATTGCATTATACATTTAATTATGGTCATCGTCACATGACCAGCATTCACGTTGTGTCTTGTCTCGTTTTCGTCACGTGATAAAGGTTTGTGGACGATGATATTTAGTCATAATTTTCATTGATGAAAGCAACACTAGTCAAGACCCCAGTGAGGACGACTTCCCTGAGATGCTTTCCGACAGTTTGTGTAGAATTTTTTTGTTTATGCGAACCGATCGTTGCAGCAGCTGTCTGGGTGGCTGGTCTCAGACGATCTTGGAGGTGAAGATGCTGGATGTGAAGGTCCTGGGCTGGTGTGGTTACACGTGGTCTGTGGTTGTGAGGCCGCTTGGATGAACTGCCAATTTCTCTGAAATGCCTTTGGAGACGGCTTATGATAGAGAAATTAACATTCAATTCAAAGTCAGCAGCTCTGGTAGACATTCCTGCAGTCATCATGCCAATTGCATGCTCCCTCAAAACCTGTGAAATCTGTGGCATTGTGCTGTGTGATAAAACTGCATATTTTAGAGTGGTCTTTTATTGTGGCCAGCCTAAGGCACACCTGTGCAATAATCATGCTGTCTAATTAGCATCTTGATATGCCACAACTGTGAGGTGGATGGATTATCTCTCATGATGAAGTGCTCACTAACACAGATTTAGACAGATTTGTGAACAATATTTGAGAGAAATAGGCCTTTTGTGTACATAGAAAAAGTCTTAGATCTTTGAGTTCAGATCATGAAAAACGGTGGCAAAAACAAAAGTTTTGTGTTTATAATTTTAAGTGTATGTTGACTGAAAAAAAAAAATGACATTGTCTTTATTTATAGAGGTAAATTATGTCACATTTCTTTTGTAAGTTTCGTCTGTGCGTGAAGACGAAACATGCGCCATTCCCCGCGCTCGCTTACTGCTCGCACCTCATGTTTGCGGCTGAATGTTCATAACTGATGGATGGACATCTATGCCCAGTTAAAACACATCAGAAACCCGATGAAAGGAAAAGAAAACGAAAGTAAAAAAAAAAAAAAAAAAAAAAAAAAAAAAACTCTAAAGTTACATAAGATATTGGTATATACTTTTCTAACATAATAGCATTTGAGGAAAATGACTTACAGTCATAAAAATAACTGTAATGTGTTCATTTAGGTCACAACAACAATGCACATCTTATACATTTTAATATATATTATAATAAATTGTAAATCATTTAGGTAAAATAAAGCCAGTGTAATATCACTTTCCTGTTAAGATTATTTATTTATTTATTTATTTATTTATGTATTCATTATAGACAATAAAAAAGAAAGAAGCATTAAACACAGGATGGATGACTCTTCCTCAAACAAACAATGACCCCAAACCACATTTTTCAAGACGCTACTCTCAAACTGGGACACCTTTATTGGAAAACTGGGACACTTAAAACACATTCAGTTGTTATTCAAGTGTAGGCCTTATAAATTAAATACAAAATAACAATATAAACAACAATATAAACAACATAATATAAACATCACTTTTTTTAAGAAGGGGTGCAGGTACAGCTAATTCAATACCCTGTCCCAATTTAACAATATGCTATTGGCAAACTGGGACAGTGTCAAAATAGCATAAAAAACCCCCAAGAAGATTAATATGAATGTGATTTTTAAAAATTCTGATTCACCATTACATCCTATAACAAAATATGTAACAATTATAAATGGTCCATGAGTTGTTTTATTTTTATAATCTTAACATGATTTACCTCAGAATGCTATGTCATTTTACTTACCATCACAGTTCACTGGAGTTCAGTGTTGATTTTTAGTAAAAAAAAACACATCCATGTAAAGATATAAATTATTAAGCTTAACTGTCCCACTTTACCCATTCTCCCACTTTACCAGCATTCACCCTATATATATTCACCCTTTTTTTAAAAAAATTTATGATAATATACTGGCAGTTAAATTTAGAATTAGCCTATATCTAATTTAATCTAATAATGGTTGTTGTTTTTTTGGGTTGTTCCACTACTAATGAATCATTGCTTTAAAAGCGCCCCGAAATTAATTAATTATTTAATTTATTGACACATTTGAAACATCGACGTCGAGTCGACGGCTAATAATAAAGTTATTTCTAATTTTGATGTCTGGTAAGGGAAAGTGCAGTGTAGTGAACTTCGTCTTCACCCTCCATCACAAGAGTTTTAGAGAATCTGACCGATGTGATGCTGAGACGTAAAAGTGCGATAAGATTAAATCAAAGGGACTGCTATGAATTTGTTAAAAAAAATCTCCTAAGATAAACGACGCCTAATGTGACGTGAGCGTTCGATAGGAATGTCGTTTATCATCAGCAGATGAACTGAAGTGACACACCCATTACAGGTGAGCAGTGAAGAGTACTAAAGGCGAGAGTGAAGCCAATAACTCATCACATTCCTCCCTGCAGACAGTTGAATCAAGTCAGAGAGGTGAGACCAGACTACACATTATATGATTGATCACATTTCTCCTGTCAAATTAAATTAATTATGCCTACTTATATGATCAAAAAAAAAGTTTTCTGCTTTTAATTTTATGATTATGATTATTATTATTAATATAGATGATTGTCTTGCTGGTCATTTTTGCTGCTCTTCTGTGTCCCACTGTCCACAGTACGGATGCTTCAGTGGGTGAGTATAACTGAAGTTGAACTTAATTTACGCAGTGAATAGTATAGTTTTATTTTGCATGCCATGTGTTTTCATTGGTTTATATATATTAATATTGTCATTTCACTGTAAACAGAATGGTGCTATCACAAGGCAGAATGCAGTAAGTGTGATTAATGCATTTTTTGCACCCTACATTGACATAACACTTGATATAAAATTGATTATAAATTGTATATATTACTTTATTAAAAACTTGTTCTGAAGTGTTTTATTTATTCATTTATTCATCTATATGAATAGATTTTACCACCTGGCCTAATATTTTCCCTGAATATTGCAATGGATCCAAGCAATCTCCCATTAATATTGTGACTGCAAGTGTTCAGGGCAACCCTAACCTGACCTCCTTTAACTTCACTGGTTTTGATGACAGCTCCACCTTCCTGTCAGTCTTAAACTCAGGAGAATCCGGTAAGGATCACTGCACACTGGGAACCTTAATTTGCTAATATTACTTGCATTTATTTCAATGCACATTTAACAGAATAACCTATAAAATAGTTGCTAAAAACTTTCAGCAGTCACTTATTCAGTGACTTCTATGAGGAATACCTACTTAGAAAACCAATCCTTAGGAAGAGGTAACAAGAAGTATCACATTAAAAAGGTTGCACAGAGAAGTTCAAAAGTGTGAGCTAGCAAAGAGATGTAGGTGATATATTGCTAGACAACAGAAGACGGTTTCATCGGGCGCAGGCGCCTGGACCTAAGTTAACTTCCGGTCTGTGTTGTGTATATCGGTCTGGCTGCGGTGCCATCTACAAACGCAGTTAAAGTCAAGGTGATGAGTAGACTGAAGTTGGGCTCAGGTGGCTGTGCTGCGGGATGTGTTTCCCATACATTTATTTATTTTTGGAGACTCGCCACAATTTTAAAACTGATCGATTTTCAAAAAGGCTTCGTTAAATAAACATGAGTAACGTAACGTTACATAACGTACTGCATGTTTAATAACAATAATTCCTTACATTTATGTTTAAATATCAAAACGAGGCACAGGTGTTTTTATATCGCTGTATTTCTGAAAGAAGACTTGCATGTTAATGCGTGATAAAGCAGCGTGTGAGCGTACCAGCTCTGCTTTGTTTACAGCTGTTACTGGGGAAAGCTCTATTTCTCGTGCTTTATGTCTATGCTTTAAAACATCTGCTGGCAAATAATGAATTAGCATTTTCATTAAGTCCGCCTGATCCACACAGAAAACACATTTTGTTTGTTATCAAAAAATATCTACTCTAGAGGGACTCGGCTGTTGTTATTGATTCTATTTGGAGTCTACCGGAAGTTAAGTTAGGTCCACAAAAGCGCTCACGCGCATTAACGTTTGTTTATGTTGATGCCGTTGAAACCGTCTATAATGGAAACTTAGACTGGCAAAAGTAGGGGTATGGTCATGGAGTGCAGATTAATCATCTGTGATGATCAGCATCAGTGTATATCATATCTTTCTTTTAACAGCTGAGTTAAGGCTGCTCTGTGCTTGCTTAAAACTCAATATGAAGATGCAATGTTGCATAAAAGCCAAACTAAATTAAGCCTGCTCTACCCACCTCTGCATCTAAAGTATGCCATTGTATTTGCAGTGTAAATACTATTTCTGCACAGCATTAAACAGTTAAGAGACTGAGAAAGCTCTTCTAAGTTTGCCGTAATACGTCCATTGTCTTCACAGTGGTGGTTAACCTGGATGATGACAAAATGTCAGTGCAAGGAGGTGGTCTTCCAGGTCTTTACAAAACTAAACAATTCCATCTCCACTGGGGTAACGGCAGCTCCTCACCTGGCTCCGAACACACCGTGGATGGCAAAAAATACCCAATGGAGGTATGAATGAATGAATTTTCCCTGTAAATGCACTGCATCATTTCAAATATTGTGATGAAATAGAACAATAATTTTGGGTTCCACAAAAATCTTTTTTTTTTTCAAAGTCTAAAGTACATTTTAAAAATCTAAATAATTTTTTTCTACTATAAAGAACCTTTTGTACTGTACAAAGGGAAGGGTCCATGGATGTTAAATGTTCTTTGTGGTACCATTGATGTCGATAAAAATCTTTATTTTTAAGTGTTTGTGTTCTTTCATGTCTCATAGCTGCACATTGTAAATGTTCATTCAAAATACAACGGGAGTGTGTCAGCTGCTCTAGCTGCCAAAGACAGCTCAGCATTGGCTGTTCTTGGTTTCTTCATTGAGGTGAGCATGACATTACCTGAATGAAATGCAAACCTAAAAGAATATTCATGGCTTAGTTGTGTGCAAACACAGGCTTTTTATTTATTTTATTACTATTATTTTTTTATTTAACCACAAGGGAACCAATGAAGTGAACAAAACAAAAAGCTGGGATATCCTAACATCCTTTTTGACAAGCATCCCCAATTCAGGTGAAAAAAATGTCTTTTTTTTTTTTTTTTTTGAGTGAATACTTAAACATTGGTGTATCTGGTTAATCTCTATTTCACCAATATAATTTAACAACACATTAACACATAACTAAAGAGAGCCAAGTAGTTTTATGACACCCTACTGATTTTATTTTATTTGTATATTTAGGTGATACAACCACAGATATCATGAATCAAATCACACTGAACAGTCTGATTGAAGGTGTGGACAGGACTAAATATTACCGTTATCAAGGCTCCCTAACTACACCCAGCTGTAATGAAGCTGTGGTTTGGACCGTGTTTAAAGAGCCCGTCAAAGTTAGTCACAATTTTGTAAGTAAAGGCAATTCTATGGTACAGTAATTCATAAAAATCATATTCGTCTATTACTGGGTGACAACTTTTACATATTCTGAGTTAAAAAAAGTCACCCTATTCATTTTATTTCTCCAAACAGATCAACCGCTTCAGCACTACTGTCTTTTTCAAAGATCCAGATGCTTCAGTTCTGATCACCAACAGCTTCAGAGGAGTTCAGCCCTTGAATGGTAGAGTTGTGACATCTCAGGTGGAACAAACAGCAGCTTCATCAGCGGCCACATCCACTTTATCTGTTATCACAGTACTCCTCTTGTCCAGTTTGTGTTGGATATAGAAATACGCTTTGTGCACATTTATGAAATGATTTAATTTATTGCACTACATGGTGTACATTTTGATTTGCATTTGATCATGACTGAGGATATCTGTAAATATAGATTTGTATCCCTTGTGATTGTTGTTACATGGGAAAAAATAAGATGTAAGTTAGAAGTTTATGACAAATAGCTGTTCCTTTTTCAACCAAATGTGTTTCTATTTCTATATATTTTTAAAAGCAAATGTTGTTATCTGTGATGATAATAAGTTTTTAGATGTATTACGCTGCTCATGCTTTATATGAAGCTTCTGTGTCATATTCAATATCGGATAATTCAGTAGTATTTAAAATGATTTGTTTTTAAATTGTAAAACCTGATTTGCTTTAAATTTAGTTATTACATTTAAAATAATAAATGTTTGTGGTTTAATAACAAAATGTCTCCAAATTATTTCTGTTTATGTACCGTATATGAGGGTCCAATGACCAATCAAAATGTTTGTAATTATATGTACTTATATACAGTACCATTCATTCAGTACTCTATCATACACTTTTTATGTGTATGTGTATACACACACACACACAAACACACACTACCACTCAAAAGTTACACTTTTTTATGTTTTTGAAAGTAGTATTTTATGCTCAAGGCTTTTTGAATAAAATTTGAATAAAAAATATACTAATATCTAGAATCTCTATTAGGAGTGTGGTTTAAAATGGTTTAAATTCTGTTTAACTGTTTTGGTGTATTATGGAACCCACAGGCCACTTATGACACTGGAAAACCAGAGAGCTTTAAGACCTTAACATCTACTTGTCAAAAATCACCATTATTTTTAATTTTAAAATATCAAGTTTCAGGCAGCAAATGTGGCACATACTTGCCAAATTGTATCTTTGGGTATTATGTTCTACTGTTTTTTATTTTTTTATTTTTGTTACTGCCCCCCACCTTCTTAATTGCTTCTGTGAAAAGAGCTATACAAATAAGTGACTTCCAATGCTCTTCCTTCAGCTCAGGTGATTAAAATATGCATTAACTCAATATATCAATATACGATCTTATTCCTGGAGTGGACAGAACTAAATATGACTGTTATCTTGGTTCTTTGACCACACCAAACTGCAATGAAGGTGTGGTGTGGACCATCTTTAAAGACCCCATCAAAGTCAACTGTGATTTGGTAAGTATGGGGGAAAGCTTATTTAGCAGAGTTGGTAACCGCTGAAGTACATTTTCCTTCCTACAGCAGTAAAGTTTTGAAGTGTTCCAGTATCTCTGGTTTACGGTGCCTGTAAGGTGACTTGTTCGGTTTACTTAGTTTTGTCATGGCCATGACATAATAACTCGTGGGAACGTGATAATATGTCGTGGCCACGAGATCATTTTGTCGAGGTAACGACATCCCGAAATTGAAGCAAAAAACAAAACAAAAAATAATATAAACGAAAAAAATAAAATAAATAGGCTATTAATAATAATAATGTACACATATTACGGGGAAAGACTCAATATTTTATTATGCACTTTATGTAATATTTATTTATGATAAACTTCATTTGAATGCTGACGATCGCATGTAATGCAGCCCGGTAGCCAAAGCATATGGTTAATATAATAATTACTTAATTCAAGATAAAATATTAATGAATCCATCTCTGATAATCCCGGGGTTACTATGGTCACGCAGGTTTGTTTACGCATTAAACTCGTGGCCATGAGAAAAAAATATCGTTCTCTCAACATAAGAAGTCGAGGCCATGAGAAATGGATGTTGTTTCCTCAACATAGCATCTCGAGGCCACGACATAAGGATGTCGTTACCTCGACAAAATGATCTCGTGGCCACGACATCATATGACGTTCCCACGAGTTATTATGTTGTGGCCACGCCAAAACTAATTAAACCGAACAAGTCATCTTAAGGGCACCGTACTGGTTTAATAGTTTTAAACCATTCTATTCCCGCCTCTCACTATTAGATTAACCAGTTCAATACAAGTGTTTACATCAACAAGACGACCAACTCTCACCTAATGGTGCACACGTTCAGGTGTGTTCAGCCGGTCATCAGCAGGATTGTGACCTCACAGGTGGCTGGTACCAGAGCTACTAGTCCTGTTTCCCAAACAGCATTTGACTTGGAAACGGATGCATACTGGTAGGATTGTAGTGTGAGGTTGGTAATGTTATGGCACAAGTTAAGTGTTTTAAAAAAAAATTATAATCATAATAATTTAAGAATGATACTTGTTCCATAAACTTATCATGTAATGGCCCGTGCAGATCTTGAATAAAATCGTTAAAGGCATCCTGCTTGTTCATGCATTAATTTTAATAGCATCCAAAACTACTTTTAACATGTTATCGCCTTTTATACAACTTAAGATCACTGTTTGGTGCGTGCATGCTAATTGTTGTATTGTGGTGTTTTTGAAATTCATGTTTGTGCACTTGATTTGGACATAAGACTATCATCAGTTTTGCACTTCAGAATGAAACTAAGCTTTTTAATTTGTATTGTAGTTCCTTAAAGGTAACGTGCCATCATTTGAGTGTAGAAGGGAGCTCAAGTTGAATTGAAGTTTTGTTAGGCAGAAAAGAATGTCTCAGATTAAGTGATTGAGGTGTTTTGTTGCTGGATGTAATAATGGACACGGCAGTCATCATTTACAGCATTTAAAGCAACATGAACTAGAATTGCTTGCAAAAAACAGCCATTTTGATGGTAAAAAGCTGTTTTTTACTCTTCCATTGAGAAATTAACATAAAAATGTTATAGACTTTTCATTAAGACCCCAAAGAATAATCATCTGTATCAAATTGGCATCCGATTACCCCTTATAGTTGAGAAACTTATGCTGAAGTACACTCCAGTTTATCAATATGTTTTAGAGACCCGATACGTGGACTGATACGTTTCTTCAGACCTTTTTGTTTACTTTTGCAACTCGGATGAAAATAACAACAAAACAAGTTTAGTTGTTGGTTCTAATAAAACAAATGTGTTCAAAAACAACTTGTATGTCTCTTCTTCAGTAAAAAAAACAGAATGCAAAACAAAAGCTTAGGGTTCCACCTAGTGGTAAACTTAAAGGAAGAATTTACACGAAAAAGCTTAAGCCAAATTTAAACATGCTAAAAACATAATTATTCTGCTAAGAGTATATTTATTTGAATCCAGTTCAGTATTTTTCTTGTACTTTTGAGAACGGCATTAACAGTCTCCATTACATCATTTTTAACTTTTATTTATAGAATCTAAAGCATTTTGGTTTCATGTGTGAACCACAGGTTCTACTGAACCTCACAAACAAAAAAAGCCAAGGGCAGTATGACCAGAACATAACAGAGCTCCAAAAAGCAGATGACGGAAACGACACGGTACACAAGCTGCTGTGACCACTGCAAGACACATCTGCCCACAAATACAATAATAAAATCATGTCATTTTATAATGAGTCATGGTACTCTGTGGAACAAATTACAATCAAACTATTCCAGTAAATGTAATTATAATTCTTTGGTCATCATTTAAGTAATGCTGATTAATCCTGAATTGGTTGTGTTGGGATGTCATTGTAAAGACGTACCATTCAGTATTTCCAGTACACTAGAAGTGTCATGACCGATTTTATCAGGAGTGTGTTTCACACACTCACAGATTTTTGGTAATTTTATAGTCTATTTTTTCTCTCTCCACCATGGTTTCCCAAGGATGGATATGCCCTTGTTATTCAGTCAACTTCATCCTCTTTTTATCTATCCAGAACATAAGCTGATGAGAGTTCATGAGAGCTACGGGCCTGCCAGACAAGTGTTCGCACATGTTGTTTGACATTTTTTTCATGAGAATTTTTGATGAATACAAATATGAAATCATTCAAGAAATTGGTAAATGAGACCCAGTGTCTTGGCAGAATTCTTTTCGATTTCTTGCAAGGTTACTAATTATGTTGCATTGCCACATTTAATGGAAGTTGCTTTAGTTTCCTTATGTTATTTGTTTCACCTTCAGAATGACTCACAGGATTTTTTTGTTTACATTGGAGAAGCTTTGGGGAAAACACTGTTTCTTAGCCCTAAAATTGTTTGCATGCAATAACAAAACACCATAATAAAGGTAAAGATCATGGGGTGCAGTACTTGTAAACTTCACGGCCGAGCAAATCCAAGGCTACTTTGCACCAATACACAGATTCTGTTTTGTTATTTTGTCTTCTGTCACAAGTTGGTTGGAAAGCAAGGAGAAAGCTGAGGCAATGATTTATATGAAAACGGTAAGATGATACAGGACAAAAAAAAAAAAAAAAAAGTGAAAATATCAACAAATCAGTAACTTAAGCGACTAAGTACACAGGGACTAAAAACAGGTAAAGTAAAAGAACTCAATGAACCAAAACAGCATGTGACACTACCATTCTTTCCAGTAGGCACAAGTTGGCACTCTACAGAAAACAAAGTTTAAGTTTTGAGGAAGTGGGGATCATTGGAACAGGAAACCACCAGAGTATTAATATACAGGCATCTGTCCCCACATCTCACTGAGAGAAGATGCGGGAACGCTTTTTTTTTTCCACCTATACATTTGTTCCTCTTCCTTGACTTCCTTCCCTTCCCTTACTGTATAGGGTATGCCCTTTTCCATTGTCTTTCATGCAAATTACCATCTGGCCCAAAAAGAACGCTCCAGGTCTAGGACAGTGTAGATGATGTGGGGAAAATTGTATAACACGCTACAGTACAACAGCTATGTTTCTCCCCTCCACCATGTTTCAAGTTTATGTGTGTAGACCAGGGTTATCCGACCCTGCTCCTGGAGAGCTATATTCCTGCAGACTTTTGTTGAACATATGAAGCAGAGTCACTCCTTTAGTCAAAATCGAAGGTTCAAGGGTCTGTCCATACAAACTTCCCTGGTCCAATCATAAAGTGCAACTGGCAGCAGGGATTCCCCCCAAGGAGAAGTGCTTAGGGAAATTCCAGAGTGAGTATCTAAAAGCAAAGTGAAACTCTAGTAAAACAAAATGCATTTGAAGTATAATTATGTCAACATGTACAGTAAAGAATGGTTCAAAACCCCTGTTTATTTTGTACTTGTATCTGTCAGTCTGAGACGTCATTGCCATTGCTTATTGATTAAGCTTAAATTTCATTGCACTACAACACCACTGTCTGAAGTGGAAACAGTTCAAATTCAATAACATGCAATTGACTTTCTTTTTATAATTATGCACATATATAATGTAAAATGTTAAAATTGAATTACTCCATATATACTGTAGATGCCTCTTTTTTACGTTAGAGCCCCTGCCTCCGAGAAACTCTCTGCATGTCCGTGATGTTCATTATTTGAACAATTTATTGTCATTGCACAATTTGTACAATGCGATTCATTTGCAAGTCCTTGTGGTAAAAAACATACAAAAGAAAGTTTTATAAATACAACAAACAATACACCACGGAAGACAGAAGATGTGTATAGATCTATTGCACATTCATAAATATTGCAGTTTCCTAGTGTTTGAAAAGGTCCTTTGTGTAATTTATGCATTTCATTCTCCAATTGCACTTGGATAAAAACTGTTCTTAAGCCTGGAGGTGTGGGCCTGTATATAACGCCTCCCAGAAATATATAATAATAATAAATATATAACGCCTCCCAGAATATAACGCAGCAAAGTGATCAGGATGTTTCCTGGTTATAAACAGTCTTTAATTATGCGGCCATGCGACAAGCATTTGGCTCTCTCTCTCTCTATATATAGGTTAATATTTTCAGATTAATTTAAATCTTTTTTAAAAAATGTGTAATTGGTTCTAGGCTAGCTAGAGCGGGAAAACAAACAAAAGAGAAATGCTGTGGAGATGTTTTTTTCTCTGATGATGACTGCCGCATGACCATAGACTGTAAATAAAATAGTGCATGACAGAGACAAGGAACAGCGCAACTGTGTAGCTCATAAAAAGTGAACTCGTGGTGAAAGTGTACTACTACAGCTACTGTATACATGCCAGGTGTTCTCCTGACAAAATAATGTAATGTCTCATAATTAATGAGAAGGCCCTACTCGAAGCTGCCAGATCAGACCAAAAATATAAATTCAAGATGCACTGAGTAAGAACGCATTTAATCGTTCTAGTCTTCCCTTACGAAAAAGAAGTATACTTCAAGTTCATTTTATGAAGTATTTTAAGTAATGTTCTAGTATATTTTTAAGTATACTTTATGTAGTAAGTATACTAATATCAATGTGCATTCGTAGTAAACTTGCAAGTGTACTTTTTCAATTGGTGTCAAGGATCCGGTACTTCGGTACAAATATTTTTTAAACGTCACGGTACCAGATTTTCTCAAACCCAGTACTTGATGCGCGTGGATGCCTGAAGTGCATGCAGTTGGTCTTCTAGAGAGCCACAGAGCTTCTCTTAAACCAGAGACAGTAGACAGACTTGTGTTCTTAGCTAAAAACTTGTAAAAAAAAATACTTATCCTGGTTTAATTATTTTTCCCAGTTTGTTTATTATTTAAATGCAAATGCAATCATATCGAGATACATATTGAATATCGTAAAAAATTGGACAATATTGAGATACATTTTTTTTTTATAATTGTGTAATAGTGTAATAATGACAAAAATGTATAACAAAATTACTAAAGCTTTAATTAGAATTCAAATGAAAACATAAAATACAACAATAAAAACAAATTTAAAATATTACCAAAATATTAATATCAATGTCAGTAAAATAAAATAAAATAATACTCAAACAACACCGTAACACTGTAAGTATAACAAAAATATCAAATGCTTATAATAAACACAAGTAATCATAATAGACTATTTGTTTGTTAAAGGGATGTAATCGCCCCTATGTCTTTAACTTTCTTTATGAAATACAAAAGAAGCTATTTTCAAAATGTCAGGGTAGACATGTTGTTTTTGACCCACTGGCTTTCATTGTATGGACAAAAACTGTGTGTTTTGGAGAACAAAAACAGTTTTAGAGTGACATAAACAGGAGTAAATTTCTGAATGCACATGCTCTTTTAGAAATCATACTAGTGCATCAGAACTCTCCCCCGACTGTCTCTTCTGTCTCGGCTGATTTTATGTATAATCTTACAGAAGAAGATATATATATATATATATATATATATATATATATATATATATATATATACAGTATTGTTCAAAATAATAGCAGTACAATGTGACTAACCAGAATAATCAAGGTTTTTAGTATATTTTTTATTGCTACGTGGCAAACAAGTTACCAGTAGGTTCAGTAGATTGTCAGAAAACAAACAAGACCCAGCATTCATGATATGCACGCTCTTAAGGCTGTGCAATTGGGTAATTAGTTGAAAGGGGTGTGTTCAAAAAAATAGCAGTGTCTACCTTTGACTGTACAAACTCAAAACTATTTTGTACAAACATTTTTTTTTTCTGGGATTTAGCAATCCTGTGAATCACTAAACTAATATTTAGTTGTATGACCACAGTTTTTTAAAACTGCTTGACATCTGTGTGGCATGGAGTCAACCAACTTGTGGCACCTCTCAGCTGTTATTCCACTCCATGATTCTTTAACACAATTCCACATTTCTTGGTTTTGCTTCAGAAACAGCATTTTTGATATCACCCCACAAGTTCTCAATTGGATTAAGGTCTGGAGATTGGGCTGGCCACTCCATAACATTAATTTTGTTGGTTTGGAACCAAGACTTTGCCCGTTTACTAGTGTGTTTTGGGTCATTGTCTTGTTGGAACAACCATTTCAAGGGCATGTCCTCTTCAGCATAGGGCAACATGACCTCTTCAAGTATTTTAACATATGCAAACTGATCCATGATCCCTGGTATGCGATAAATAGGCCCAACACCATAGTAGGAGAAACATGCCCATATCATGATGCTTGCACCTCCATGCTTCACTGTCTTCACTGTGTACTGTGGCTTGAATTCAGAGTTTGGGGGTCGTCTCACAAACTGCCTGTGGCCCTTGGACCCAAAAAGAACAATTTTACTCTCATCAGTCCACAAAATGTTCCTCCATTTCTCTTTAGGCCAGTTGATGTGTTCTTTGGCAAATTGTAACCTCTTCTGCACATGCCTTTTTTTTAACAGAGGGACTTTGCGGGGGATTCTTGAAAATAGATTAGCTTCACACAGACGTCTTCTAACTGTCACAGTACTTACAGGTAACTCCAGACTGTCTTTGATCATCCTGGAGGTGATCATTGGCTGAGCCTTTGCCATTCTGGTTATTCTTCTATCCATTTTGATGGTTGTCTTCCGTTTTCTTCCACGTCTCTCTGGTTTTGCTCTCCATTTTAAGGCATTGGAGATCATTTTAGCTCAACAGCCTATCATTTTTTGCACCTCTTTATAGGTTTTCCCCTCTCTAATCAACTTTTTAATCAAAGTACGCTGTTCTTCTGAACAATGTCTTGAACGACCCATTTTCCTCAGCTTTCAAATGCATGTTCAACAAGTGTTGGCTTCATCCTTAAATAGGGGCCACCTGATTCACACCTGTTTCTTCACAAAATTGATGACCTCGGTGATTGAATGCCACACTGCTATTTTTTTGAACACACCCCTTTCAACTAATTCAACTAATTGCCCAATTGCACAGCCTTAAGAGCGTGCATATCATGAATGCTGGGTCTCATTTGTTTTCTGAGAATCTACTGAACCTACTGGTAACTTGTTTGCCACGTAGCAATAAAAAAATATACGAAAAACCTTGATTATTCTGGTTAGTCACATTGTACTGCTATTATTTTGAACAATACTGTATATACTTTCATTGTGTATCTTCCATTTCTTTCTTTTGGTTTAGTTAAATCGGAGAAGCTCACACACAGGGATCTCTCAGTCAGCCGGTATTCTGGAACTTATGATGAAGAATGTTTAGAATACTAAACAGCCTTTTTTATTTCCTCTTCTCTGTGTTTTCTTCTGAACTTTGCCCATGTTCTTTTACAATTGTTTTGTGTGCACAAACAAATGATTACTGCAAAACATTTTTTCTCTAAATTAATTAGGTAACCATCATTTCCAGGTGACAGTATGATGACAGAGGTCCATCTAATGTGTGTCTAGGTGAACTCTGAAAATTCCAGTTCTAATGACATTGACTGATGAAGTGTCAGAAGACAACCACTCACATGCGACACTGAAAACACTAAAACAAAGTCTGAGCAGGGTTATTATAGCTAACTAAAAATAAAAGCAAAAACAAAAATGTTTCCCAAGACATTATAATGTGTTCTTTGGACTTCACTGACAGACTGACGTTCTGAGGTTCTTTTTTTTTTTTTTATCTCCATTTTATGTTGCAATTACTCTGCTTATTGTACATATCAAATATGAGACATTTATATCAGTAGTCTCATATTCATAATTGTGACCACAAAGTCTGTTTACAGTGTCTATCATTGGAACATGTTTAAATCTGCCATTGTCTGTGTGTGTGCATATAAACAGTACACATAGAGAAAGTGTGTGATATATACATACATAGATACATCACACGTATATTACTTTTACTTTCTGCACAACTCTGTATCCATTGGATTGATTTTAAAAACTTGAAATTTGCACCAAACATACATTCCTGTAGGAAAATAATTTCAGCTCCCACGTTCCCACGTTAAATTTTCATTTGGTTTAACTTGATGTATTAAATTAACTAAAAACTGCAAAGCTGAATATATATATACACATACACACAATAATAAAAACTACATATACGTATTTTAAAAAGAAAAATACAAAAATAAAAACTAATTAGAAATAAGAAAACTATGATAGTATTTTAGTGAAAATGTTTTTAATGTCTGATATTTTAAGATTTTTTTTTTTTTATCTTCACACATTTTCTATGTATCTGAACATTGGATGCATCACATGATTTTGAATTGCAGGAAAAAAAAGAGTTTTTTTTTTTTATAATAGTATGTTTTGTTTTTGTTTTTCAAAGAAATAGTAATGCAATAGTACTTTCACATCATGAATTATGTTCTTTGAATGAGGCTTTTTCGTAATTATAATATCAGTAGGATTGCATCACTTCTTTCAATTGCATTTGTATGAATAAAAAATAAAATAAATTATTAAAAAAAAAAAAAAAAAAAAAAAATCTAAGTAGGTTCCTTATCTTTATCAAAATGTCCAAGCAAAATTAGTTCCAGGCCTTGTGTATTTATGCAATGACCCCTACACAAGCTGAAGTAGTAAACCTCTGCTGTGTGTTAATGCCTCCATGTGGATCCTACTTGTCATCACAGCTAGAGATCATAAGAACTACATACAGCATGGGTCAACAACCTTTTGGGCATGAAGTGCAATTTTTTTTTTTTTTCTGGTTAACCACTGTGCCAGCAATGGCCGACCCCAGCATGCATTTTTTCAATGCATGCTTTATTTACTGTATACAGTTCCATTAATTTAATTTCAGCCTCTTTATTTCAACTTTACCCTAAAATAAGCTTAAAATAATTCATTTTAATATATTTACACATTAAAGGTGCATAGTTAAAAATAAATATAAAACTGTCTTTTACCATGTAAAGCTGCTCGTAGTACTATTTGGAAATTATATATCACTTTAAGTGCTTTGAAAGAGTCTGTTAAAATAAGTTTGAAGGTTTTTATTTATTTACTGTATACAGTTCCATTAATATCATTTCAGCCTCTTTATTTCAACTTTACCCTAAAATAAGCTTAAAATAATTCATTTTAATATATTTACACATTAAAGGTGCATAGTTAAAATATAAAACTGTCTTTTACCATGCAAAGCTGCTCGTAGTACTATTTGGAAATTATATATCACTTTAAGTGCTTTGAAAGACTCTGTAAAAATAAGTTTGAAGGTTTTTTTTTGTTGTTGTTATTGCAAGTGGCCCTATACAAGAACACCTGGATAAAACAGTAATATGATCAACAGTAACCAGGATGAAGCACTCATCTGTAAGGCTCTGTTCTGGTCACAGTCATATTCTCCTCTTTGACGTGGATTGTCAGGAAGTTTGGTCGGTTCAGGACACATCATCCAATCGACTGCTGTTGATTTCTGACTGACATTGTCTAATTCTCCGTTCTTCAGAATCCAGTATGAGTTGTTCTTGAAGAAATAGCAATCTCCTGAGAGGTTGAGAAAGTAATTGTGAGTAAAATGCATTGAGATTGCATACAAAGTTGGAGAAATGTTGATTTCATCAGTTCACCCAATATTTGTGTACAACATACTGCATTGTGTAATTCTGCATTAAATATTTAAATGCTACATGGTTATCAGATTTAATGTTTACATGTACTTTACAAATAATGAGTGAAGAAGATAATGTTATAACTTGTGGTTGATATTCATTCTGCATAATTTCTTATGCTGAACATGGAAGACCAAGCAGATCGAACTGCAGTTGTGTGTTTCTATAATTTTACTATAATTTTAATGTACTTTAAATACCATTTTAAAGTGTCATTAATGTAAAATACAAAATAACCTATAATGTTTCTAATTGTGTTTTGATAATTTGAATAATTGAATAACCAATGAAAGACAAAGCAGAAACCCAGTAAAATCTAATTTATTTTATGACTTTAATACAGACATATGAATATAAATATATAAATTGTCCATATTTTAATTAAAGATTTATAAAAATGTATTAAAATTGAATGATTCAGTTAGGTTTTAGTGCATTTTAATGCCTGAAATGTACAGCTAACTTATGAAAAGTTTGAATAATAACAATTTGTAAACAAACCCGAAAAAAGTTCATATTTTAGCACTTCCACACACACACACACACACACACACATATATATCATGGTCACATGACTTCAATGTCACCACATTTGAGAAATTGTAACTCTTTAAAATACATTTTAAGGTTGATATATATATATATATATATATATATATATATATATATATATATATATATATATATATATATATATATATATATATATATATCAACTTTAAAATGTATTTTAAAGAGTTACAATTTCTCAAATGTGGTGACATTGAAGTCATGTGACCATGATATATATATATATATATATATTTTTTTTTTTTTTGTATTCTAAGTTTTGCTTACTTGTGAAGATTAACCTAATGAACAAAATGTGTAAGAATCATAAACTTTTGTCGGTTACAGAGATTATTTTATGCAATAATCTAAAAAGCAAATAGAAAAATCCTACTAGGTTTTTGTCAAGGCAACCAGGGTGATGCAAACTTTTAATTGGCCTACAAAAAATATATAATTACTGCAGTGCTCTATTCTGCTACAGATTGATTGGAGTGGTCACAAACGAAGCCAAAGCTTCATAGCTATAGTAAACTGATAATGTAGCAGCCTAAAGCTGGAAATGCACTTGATGTAAACAGACTTTCTCTACATTACCGTCTCTCCCGGTGATGATATCATCTGGGTTACTGGGCACGCCCGTCCAGAGGATGGCGTTTTTGGGGTAATCTGCATCTGCACGGCTCTTCTCAGTCCCAGAGAACCTCCAGTACTCTCCACCACTGAAGATGTAGGTTTTTCCATTATGAGCCCAAATAAAGGCAGCATCCACCCTCCTCACCTCACTTCCGTCATGAGAGATCAGCCCCCAGTCTGACAGTGGACGTGGGTTGCCAGACATTGCCATGTTGTCTTTAAATACCCAGTACTGTGAGCCTGTGTGGGAAAAAAAAGTTATGCATTCCCTTACAGAAATTAGCTTTTTCAAATTGATTTGTACTTCCATTGTGCCCAAATTGAATAAAAAGGAGCTAACCTATGAAGAAGATGATCCTGCTATCCGTTTGTCTTTCATAAACTGCATCTATCTTGTTAGTGCCGGGAGGAAGACCGAACCAGAAGTTTTTTATGAGAACTGGCTCAAAGGACACAAGAGAACCGGATTGCTGGATTCGCCAGAAATATTGACCTAGAGCAAAAGGAATGAAACAAAAATTTCCACCTTTGTGTAAGTCACTACAAGCAAATCCAGTATTTATCGTCATTTCTGAGGTTTTATTTTGCTTCCCTAATTTGTCTTCTTTCACAGTTTCTTTTATTGCACTTTATCTATTTGCATCCATACATTTCTGTTCTGGAAATTTGGTAATTAGTGCATATTTTATAAGAGAATGGATCTTTAAATATGTAATCATTTAATTTCTGAAAAGTTCTAATAATACTCTGATTAATCTGCTGGAGAAAGCATGGTAATATCTAGTTATTTTTTTTACTCTGTTCACCTGTAGTGTCTTGCATTACAAATCTTAAGTTTCTAGTGGCCTTTAAGATGATCAACTATGATCTGCCTTTCAATATCTGTGCATTTGTAAGAACAGTCATCGGATACCTTTAAAAAAGAAAACTTCTCCTCTGATGTTTGCCACTGCATCAAAATCTCCTTTACAACGGTCCAGGACTGATGGATCAGGTCTAGATAAACAGAGAGGTCACAGAGGCCATTAACACTTTTAAGTTGATGTATTTGAGTGCTGGAGAAGTTCCACACAGTGTTTCTATGCTACTGTGCAAATGTTTGGGGTGTCTTTGAAAGCATACTCTTATTCTCAACACGGCTGCATTTATTTGATAGAGTAAAATCTGTATTGTGGAATATTCTGTGATGCAAAGCTGAATTTTCTGCATCATTACTCCAGTTTTCAATGTCATATGATCCATAAATCATTGTAATATGCTGATATATTATCATCACTTTTAGATAAAAATGGTACAAATAGGTAAAAATGACTCACTGTATTGGAACTTTGGGCCGAGGTGTACTCGGTGGTTTGGGCTGAGGTGGTTTGGGCTGAGGTGGTCTCGGTGGTTTGGGCTGAGGTGTACTCGGTGGTTTGGGCTGAGGTGGTTTGGGCTGAGGTGGTCTCGGTGGTTTTGGCAAGGCAGGTGTGGGAAGATTTGGGAATGGTTTTGATGTGCTTCTCTTGCTTCCTGCCAAAACACAAACCAAAACCACAGCGAAAACTTTAGTTATGGTCAGCTCAGCACATCATGATAAACTGGAAAAATTGGTTTACAGTTACAGACAATGAAATATGAGCCAAGCCTAATCTAAATAAATAAATGTTACAATGTTTAAATGAATGAATGAAATAAATTAATGTTTTTATTTTATTTTAAATTTGTGGCACATGTTCTTGTTTAAAATGATAGTTCAATAACAAAGAAAAAAAGTTTAAAATGACTGTAAATTGACCACAATACTCATTTCTGCATGAAATATTACAGTTACCAGAGCACAGGGATGTAACGATTCACTCAACTCCCGATGCGATACAGTTCACAATTCTGATTCCACAATATGATTTCACACAATTTATTTATTTCGTTATTTATATTTTAACAAAAAATATTGAAGACAAATTCTAAATGAAAAGGCGTCCTTTAATATTGTCTGGACAAAATGCTGCACACTAATTTGTGTCAAATAACTAAACTAAACTCAAGTTTCAAAACAAAACGCAAATCAAATAAATAAATAATACACATATTTTCATATAATCAAAGGCTTTGCCAGTGCTTTCCATTTAAAATTAGAGACAACCACTGCATTTTATTCACAATCCAAACAAAGATGCTGCACACATGAGTTTTTGATTGAAAATAGATAAAAAAAAACAAAAAAAAAAAAAAACAGAATGGTCTGAATTTAGCTTTGTGAAACTACTACATAAAACCCTGCATAAAACAAAAAGAGCAGAAAGGCTGCATGAGACACAAATTCACTCTCTGACAACAGGTGGCGCTCATGGAACAGCAGCAATACAGTGTTTCCTTGGTTACGCCTGTAAAAAAAAGAAAAAAGCAGTGCTGCACTCATATCACTACTCTTAGGCAAAATTCATTTAAACTCAGATCCCTAACTGTATCGTGATTCGTTAACATCTCAACTGATTTGAATCATCACATATTTGTATCAATTTTCAACCGGTTTGGGGTGCATCATTACAGCCCTACCAGAGCAGGTAACCAGGGCATCTTCAGATAACCAGAGGCCACTGAGCTACAGCATCATGTAAGGCACCCCTACACTTGATTGTTTTTTTTAGCTTCCTGACAATTATATAAGGCAAATTATAATTATTTTTATTTTTAAATATATGCTAGTTAACTTTTATTAAAAATTTTCCATTTCAATTTATTTGTATATGTCATGGTCCTGCCATCATGTCCTGACTTTTCTCTAGTCTAGAGGCAGGACCATGACAGACCCGTGTTTTGTGTACAAGCACATGGCCTTGTCTTTGGGCCATGTGCTTGTGTTGTCTCGTTCCCTTGCCCCGCCCCCCTTGTTATCCTAGTCTTGTCGTGATTGTCCTATCTGTGCCACCTGTCGTGTCTTGATTAGTTCCCCTATTTAGATCTCCTATGCCGCGTTTCCACCGAAATTACCCGGAACATTTGTACCAGGAACTTTTTTTCCCAGGAACTTTTTTCCCCCCAGACCCCTTGCTTTCTGCGTTTCCACCACGGTGTAAAGTACCGGGTAGATTAGGCAAATAGACTGGTGACGTAGGTCTGCGCGTTTCTCAATACAAAGTACCCCTGATTTAAAAAAAAAAAAAAAAAAAAAAGGTACGCTGATTTTGGACGTGCATCATTGGTAGTTAGTTCTGACTTTGTGCATTCGACTGGGGAGTGTGATGTCAGCGACTACGCGAATCCTGTAATTTTCCTCTCTGTATATTTACAATAAAATGAAATAGGATATAAAATACCACTGCCTCCTTTGGTTTCATTTAAGCATAATAACAGCTGCAGAAATGTACTTAGTTCAGGGATATGTACGTGTATATGCAGCCATTACAATGAAACGAAATATTATATTTATAATATTATATTATAATATTTTATTTTCATTTTAACATATAGATAAATTGAATACAGACCAAAGAAAACCTGTTAGATTTACCCCGCAGCTGAATTATGTTATGTTTAACCACTAAAGAGACATCAGAGCCAGCGGCACATATCAGAAGATCTGACCGAGATGAGGCTGCTCTCTGCGGATACATGAGGACTGAGCTTCCGCTGATCGAGTGGAGCTCACCGTCTACGAGATCGGCGAAATACATTTTTAAATAGGCGCTGTCTTTATAAATAAACCATAGATTTGAGTTTTAAACAACTACATTCTCGCCTGAAATACTTTTAAAATTACATTTCATGACACAATAACAGTAATATTTGAAAATGATCCAAATAAATGGTGTTTGAACTCAACCAATGCTGCGTGAACTCAGATCGCTTTGGCTACTGTTATTTTCCCCTCAGTATATTTACAATAAAACTAAATAGGATATAAAATACCACTGCCTCCTTTCGTTTTCATTTAAACATAATAACAGCTGCAGAAATGTACTTAGTTCAGGGATATGTGTAATGTTATATACAGCCATTGCAATGAAACGAAATATTATATAGACTTGCCTTTTTTATTTTAATTTTAACATATAGATAAATTGAATACATTCCAAAGAAAACCTGTTAGATTTACCACGCAGCTGAATTATATTTTATGTTTAACCACTAAAGAGACATCAAAGCCAGCGGCACATATCAGAAGATCTATCCGAGATGAGGCTGCTCTCTGCGGATACATGAGGACTGAGCTCCCGCTGATCGAGTGGAGCTTACCGTCTCTGAGATCGGCGAAACACATTTTTAAATAGGCACTGTCTTTATAAATAAACCACAGATTTGAGTTTTAAACAACTACATTCTCGCCTGAAATACTTTTAAAATTACATTTCATGACACAATAACAGTAATATTTAGAAAATGTTGATTCGAATAAATGGTGGTTGAACTCAACCAATGCTGCGTGAACTCAACCAATCAGAATGTTTAGCGCCAAAGTCCCGCCCCCGAAAGTTCCGGAACTTTGAAAAAGTACCACCTCGCCAGCAGGGACTTTCTGAGGGGCATTTTTTTACCCGGAACTTTATTTAGTTCCTGGTTCCTGCGGTGGAAACACACCGAGTACCAGGCCAAAGTCCCTAGTTCCTGGGTAAAGTTCCTGCGGTGGAAACGCGGCTCTAGTGTGCTCTGTCTTTGGTCGGTTCATTGTTTCCTCAAACTGTTCCACTCTGTCAATGTGCTACTTATGTGTTCCTACCTGTCAGCCTCCTGAAATATCGTGTCCTTGTAACCCCTCAAAGAAGTCGTTGTACTACCGTGAGTGTTTGTTAGTAGTTAGTGTTCAGAGTCTTTGTCTACCTTGTTTATTGTGTTTTAGAGAGTTATTCAGTGTCTACCCTAGTCCTTGTTTTCCCCCTTGTGGGTTTTGTTTTCCCCTTTTTGTGTTAATACACCCTGTGTTTGTTACATCCTGTCTGCATCTGAGTTCATCCCAACCCCTCCACATAACAGTATAGCACATTTATACACAACTTTTGTTGCACAAAGTGCTTCACATTGTGAAAATAAAAACAAAGTAGACATACAAATTTTAAAATACAGAATTAAACAAGAACTAGTTAAAAAGCCAAGCTAAACAGATAAGTCTTCAGCTGAGACCTAAAGACCTCCACTGATGGAGCTTGTCGAATATAAAGAGGGAGATTGTTCCACAGTTTTGGGCCTGCTACTGAGAAAGCACGATCACCTTTTGACTTCTTTTTGGACTGAGGAGTAACTAGCAATAGTTGATTTGATGATCTTAAAGACCTAACTGAAATCTAGGGCTCTATAAGGTTGGAAATATAGTTAGGAGACAAATTATGTAAAGCTTTAAAAACAACCAGTAAAATCTTGAAATCAATCCTAAACTTGACTGATAACCAGTGAAGAGAACGCAGCACCGGAGTGATGTGCTCTCTTTTTTTGGTGCCCGTCAGAAGTCTAGCTGCAGCATTCTGTACAAGCTGCAGATGTGACAGTTGTCGGTGGCTGATCCCCACATAGAGGGAGTTACAGTAGTCCAGTCGCGAAGAAATAAATGCATGAACAACGGTCTCCAAATCCTTAAAACTAAGAAAAGGTTTAAGCTTAGCAATAATTTTAAGATGATAAAAACTACTTCTTACAACTGAATTAATCTGTTTATCAAAGCTAAGCGATGAGTCAATAATGACCCCAAGATTTCTCACATTATCCTTCACAGTCATCTCCAATGAAGCAAGAATACTGACTTCAAACTCTTTAAAATGTGATGGCCCAAATATTATGATTTCACATTTTCTTTCATTAAGCTGAAGAAAATTATTATAGAGCCAAATTTTAATTTCATTTAGACAGAGTAACAAAGATTGCAAAGACTGTTCATCTCCAACTTTAAGGGGAAAATAAACAACATTGTTCTGCATAAATGTGAATATAAGTGAATATCTTTTAAAATATCCAATTTACTTTTTGCCAGAGGGTGGCACTTGTGGAACTGCAGAATTATCCACCTTATTTTCCAATGTGGAAGAAGTTTTTTTACAACTAAAAATAGCTGGAAACAAGAGACCAAAATTTACAAATGGGAATTACGGGAAAATATAGCCAAAAGTGAGTCTGTGAGTTTGTTTACAGAATGCTGCTGCAACTGATGCTGACGCTCATACATTAATACATATAAAAGAATATATAATGTTCCAGCAGCCAGTAGGACCCTCCCCAGTGCAGGCCCCTGGGCTTCAGCCCGTTAAAGCCTGAGCGTTAATGCACCCCTGCAGGTAACTAAAGCTTATGAACATGCTCCTACCGTAGAGCGACTGAATGGCATAACGATCATCTTCCAGAAGAATGTAGGATGCGTAATCACCAACATGACCCTGGTAGTACGGCCTCATGATGGAATGATGAGCGGAGGAATGAGAGAGACCCAGGGCATGACCAAATTCATGCACAGCCACCGCAAACAAATCAGTGCCCCAGTCAGCTAAACAAATGGGGAGAATAAGATGAGTGGTTCTTCTTTGTTTGTAAGAACATTTATAAGTGGGGGAATCATCAGTTGAGGCCATTTTCAGCCACATCAAGATAAACCTCTTCAGACTATATTTCACGTACTACGTAAATGTTTAATCAAATGTTCTAAAATAAATATGGCATGTACTGTAACAGTAATGATTTTTCTCACTGTTTTTTTTTTTTTTTGATAAAGTTACCTGTCAGTACATTACTGCTGAACTTATACACTTTTTTTGATGTAAATATAGATCATAGTTTACAAGAAAATTCTATTTTATTGTTTCATGTTTAATGCAATGTGTTTCTTTGTAATTAATTGTGAAATACATATACAGCAATACTTATTTGTTATGAAAGAAGTCAAACACCCCAAGCTGACAATGATACTAACTTTGCAACACTTTGTACAGCTGTTTCACAGCTAAAATTGAACTGATTTAATAAATTATACATTTTAAGACTTTAACACTTATTTTCCAGTTTATTAATGCAAAGTTCCTTTGAAACAATCTATATTATAAAGCGCTATAGAAATAAATGACATGATTTATGCTATAATTAAATATATATATATATATATATATATATATATATATATATATATATATATATATATATATATATTCTGTGGAATAATGGAATAAATGCAAATTCATAAATGGAAACAAAGTCAATTTACAAAATCACTGAATTTGATTAATCCATAAATATTCTACAACCTTTGGGACTGCCATTCATCTATTAACCACTAAATATTTAGTAAAACCTTATACCTTTGTAGGTCCAGCTCTCATCATCATCAAAATGTGTATCTCCAGAAATATCAGCCTCCCCTGGGAAGAAGGCATGAGCAAGTGTCCCTCCCTTCCCATCGAATGGATACCCATCTTCATGGTTCATTCGACCAAAAGAGATCTTGATATCAGCTTTGTCCTGCTTGTTTGAGGATGTAGCACGAAACTCGAGGTTGGTCACATCACTCCAGGCTTTAAGGGCATAGGCCATAATATTGTTCACTTCACTGGGATTGAGGAATGGAGGGAGAGATGGGTAATTATGGATGCTAGGACAAGAAAGAGGAAAAAAGATAAATCAGTGGCTGCACATTTATAAAGTTGACTGTATATATTGTGTCAGTGACCATTGTTAATTTAACATTGCAGACCTCCATGTGACTTCAGACTTTTTCCAGCGAAGCCCAGTGGTTGCATATCTTCTCTTCCTCCTCCGCTTTTTCAGCTTGTCCTCAGACCCTATAATGTCTGGCAGTGAACACCGTGGTGTGTTCATCAGTTTCAGTGTGTCACTGTCTAGAGAAGCGCAGGACAGAAGGGTCCAGATCAATATATAGACTTCAGAGATAGAGAGCCCATTGCAGTACGTAAAATAAAAATCCATATTGGGAGGAGAGAAAATAAATACTTCTTTCTCTAGAGATGCATTGACCAAACCATTCACAAGCCACCAACTACAGCATGAGTCAGTCAGGAAAAAGTCAGTCTAAATCTATTCAGTACACGTGCATTTATGATGAAATTAAAACATAGGGATTTGATTTGAATATGATTTGAAAAAAAGAAAAAAAAGAAGAAGCAAGAAACACTACACAACAGAAAGAAAGGGGGGGGGGGGATCAGAAAAAGACTTGTGAAACAATGCCATTGGACCATTTCCTGCATGTGTTGAATTTACCGAGTTTGCCTGTGTCTTTGAGGCCAGCGAAACGCTGCATTTCTTTAATGGCTCTCTCAATGCCTTCTTTAGTCTGCAGCTTTCCTGTGTGGGGATCCGGAGGGGGCAGGTATCCATACCTGCTCAACCAATCCTAAGAGAAATCAGAAATCACACGCTAAAAATTTTAGTATAACTTACAAAAGACAAAAATATACTTTATTTATATTATATATTTATTCAATTGATAGAAATTAGAAAAATACATTCTCAAAAAGGATGTATTAATTAATAACATCTCTAGGTTACGCATGTAACCCTAGTTCCTCGAGGGAATGAGATGCTGCGTCAAATGCGCTTTGGGGAACGCGCCCAGCGTGAGCGACTCTGAATATTATGTGTAATCAGTCTAATGGAAGAGTGTGACATCACAGGCGGGGTGACGTAAGCGACCAGGAAGCTATAAAAGCACTGGCATCAGTTTCGAGTACCAGCAAGCGCCGGCAGGGGTGCCAGGGGTATGGCTCCGAGACGCAGCGTCTCGTTCCCTCAAGGAACTAGGGTTACAATCGTAACCTAGAGACGTTCCTCTTCAGGAACTCGAGCTGCGTAAAATGCGCTTTAGGGAACGAGTACCAACGCCGCCAGGCTACCAAACCCCTGCCTAGTGTGTATCAGAAGAGCACAGCTTAGGACAGGAGGACAGAAAGCGCTTGGAGTGACTGGCATGTCTAGGCCATAGAATTTAACAAACGTAGAGGGCGTGGACCATCCTACAGCGTTGCAGATGTCCAGCATGGAAACACCTGCTAAAAAGGCCTTGGAGGTCGCCATACCCCGAGCAGAGTGAGCCTTGGCTCCCGACAATGGGGGATGACCAAAGGACTTATAGGTGGCGTTGATAGCCTCGACTATCCAATGACTACTAGTCTGCTTAGAAGCAGGAGAACCCCTCTTGGGGGGACCGTGGCATACATTCAATTGGTCAGTTTTTCTCCATAGGGCAGCTCTGTGGACGTATGCGTCCAGCGCTCGAACTGGACACATACAATTTAGCTTCGCTTGGTCATGCCCCTGAAAGGGAGGAGGACAGAAGGCCTGCAGCACTACAGGTCATGGTGTAACAGAGGGAACCTTGGGAACATATCCCGCTCGAGGGTATATGAATGCTTTAGTCATGCCAGATGCAAATTCAAGATAAGTTCCACAGAGAGGTGATAGCCAACAGAAAGGAGGTTTTAAGTGTGAAATGTCTATCTGAGATATCTTGAATAAGTTCAAATGGGGGTTTGCAAATTGCCTCTAACACCACAACCAAGTCCCACGGGGGAATACGGGACCGTACTGGAGGTCTCAGCCTCAGCGCACCATGGAGGAAACGTGTAACTAGGGGGTGTCTTCCCAGTGACTGGCCATCGAGAAGGGTGTGGTAGGCCGCAACGGCCGCCACATAAACCTTCAGCGTGGAGTGGGTCAATCCTGCAGAGAGCCTAGCCTGTAGAAACTGCAGAACTGTACCAACTGGGTAGTTTGCTGGGTCTAACTGGCTGTCTCTGCACCATGAGGTTAAGAGTTTCCACCTCAGGGCATACAGTTTCCTCATTGAGGGAGCTCTGGATTGGAGGAGGGTCTCAACAACCTCAGTTGAGAGACCAGCTGCTAACAGTTGTGCCCCCTCAGGGGCCACACCCACAGCTTCCACAACTCCGGCCGAGGGTGAATTATCATACCCTGCGCCTGCGAGAGTCTGTCCTAAATGGTATCTCCCACGGAGAGCCGTCGACGAGCGAGACTAGATCTGAGAACCATACTCAGCCCGGCCAGAACGGGGCTACTTATAACAGACGGACCCTGTCCCGGCGTACTCTCGCCAGAACTCCCGGGAGCAGAGCAATAGGGAGAAAGGCGCACAGACGAAGCCTCTGCCAGGTCTGTACCATAGCGTCCAGTCCCAGAGGAGCTGGATGAACTAGAGAGAACCAAAGGGGACATTGTGATGTCTCTTGAGTTGCAAATAGGTCTACTTGAGCCCTGCCAAATACTCTCCATATCTGCTTCACCACTTCTGGGTGAAGACCTCCCTGGTGGTTGATGTAAGAGACCACCGATGTGTTATCGGTGTGCACCAACACATGGTGACCCTTTAGGTCTGGGAGGAAGTGCTTCAGTGCATGATAAACTGCTAGCATTTCTAGACAATTGATATGCCATGATAGATGGCGACCGCTCCACAGACCACGGGCAGGGTGGCCACTCATGACTGCACCCGGTGAGGGATGCGTCCATCGCTAGTATTACACGGCGACAAGGAGCTCCCAGCACCGGGCCCTGATTCAAGAACCAAGGTTTCTTCCACATGTCTAAGGCACGGAGGCAGAGCAGCGTGACCTTGATAGTGCAAAGTAGATTGCCCCTCGGGGGAAAATCCCTTGGTCTTGAGCCACCACTGTAGGGGTCTCATGTACAGCAGGCCAAGAGGTATCACGTTGGACGCAGCTGCCATCAGACCCAACAATCTCTGAAATTGTTTGACAGTAAGTGACTGGCCTTCTCTGACTCTCAAGACTGAGATGAGGATCGACTTGATACGAGCAGGGGACAATCGTGCCTGCATCGTGGACGAATCCCATACTACGCCTAGATAGGTGGTTCTCTGAACCGGAGAAAGCACACTCTTCTTGGCGTTGTCTCAAACCCAGCTCCCCCATATGTGCGAGAATGACATCTCGATGCCGAGCTGCAACCTGCTCTAACTGAGCTAAAATCAACCAATCGTCAATGTAGTTGAGAATGCGGATGCCCTGCATGCGCAGGGGGACCAGAGCCGCGTATACACATTTTGTGAATGTGCGGGGTGAGAGAGCAAGGCCGAAGGGAAGTACTTGATATTGGTAAGCTTCGCCCCTGAAAGCAAACCTCAGAAACTTCCGTGTTGTGGAAGGATGGATATGTGGAAGTATGCGTCTTTGAGATCTATTGTGACAAACCAGTCCTCGGACCTGATCTGAGCTACAACATGCTTGATTGTGAGCTTTCTGAACTCTAATCTCATATCTGAACGATTTAAGACTCTCAAGTCTATAATCGGACGCAGCCCCCCATCCTTCTTTAGTACTATGAAATACCGGCTGTAAAATCCGGACTCCCTGTCCTGAGGAGGGACCACCTCGATGGCCTCCTTCTCTAATAGCGTTTTCACTTCCTATTCCATAACCAGACCCTGCCTGGGGCCGACTATCGTCGGAATGACCCTGTTGAATAGTGGTGGTGCGGAGCCGAACTGAATACGATAGCATTTTTCTACTGTGTGCAAGACCCATGGAGATACATTTGGCAGCAGTTTCCACACTGCTAAATAATCTACTAAAGGAATCAGTCTCTCGAGACTGACTTCTGGTGTAAGAGGCCCCCGCAGGGGCGGCGAGTGTCTCAGCCCCGCTACCCATACGGGCGGAAGATACTGAGTCCGATGCTCGCTGGGGACCGCTGCACCCTAGAACACTGGCAGGGTTGGCAGACCGGCCACCAGATGGTGCTGAGGCGAGACGGGCACCATGTACTGCGGTGTGTACTGCACTACCCCAGAAGAGGCTGCCCTCTGAAACCCTGGGCTCATGGCGTCAGGGTTTCTTGGCAGAGGACTTCTTAGCTTAATAACTGCCCTCAGATCTTGCTTGGGCTTAGAAGACCTAGGCAGAGAGCGGAGGAGCATGAGAGGCGATGCTCTGCTTTTGGGCCTCGTGATACGAGGAGCTAGGGTGCGGCTGGGGCATCTCCCGCCCAGATGCCCCAAGAGAGCGACAAGGGAGGAACTTATGGAATGTCGCCGCTTGTTTGCGGGCCTCCTGAAACCTGTCGACGACAGAATTGACTGCGCCGCCGAACAGGCCAGTAGGCTGAATCGGGGTGTCCATGAGGCAGACCCTGTCCCGCTCTTTCATATCGGACAGGGTCAACCATAAGTGCCTTTCCGCGGCCACCATAGCTACCATGGACCGCCCAATCGCTCGGGCGGTCTCCTTGGTGGCGCGGAGGGAGAGATCAGTGGTCCTTCTTAGCTCTGAAATATCATGGGACTTGATCTCCTCTCCCTCGTCTAGCACTTTAAGTAGGTCGGCTTGGTACGCCTGTAACACCACCATGCCTGTCCTGCAGCCGCATACCCTTTGCCCACCAAAGCCGATGTTGTTCTGAGTGGCTTTGAGGGCAATGACTGGGCCTTCAGAGATGATGCCGCGCTGGGGAACAGATAGCTCATGAGCGTCTGTTCTACCCGGGTCATCGCTCTATAACCGTGCTCTCCCATCCCCACCACATTTCCATAATAGCCAGATGAGGGGACGTAGAGGAGGGCCGAGAATGGACGTTTCCATGACCTGGCGATCTCTTCATGCAGGTCTGGAAAGAATGGAAGGCCCCGGCTGGGAGGTGGCTGACTCGCGCACAGGAATCGTTCATCAAGCTTGCTTCGCTGCGTTTTTTTTGGCGGGCAAATCAATGCTTAACTTAACCACCTCTAAGAGCTCCTCATATTGCAGCGAGTGGGGTGGTGAATCCCTGTCGACCGACTCAACATCAACCTCCTCGGAGGAAGAGAGGCGGAGCGTCGACCCCTCTCCCTGAGTGGAAGGAACTGCAGAGTGTGCTTCCGACTCTAGGGATTGGGTGCTAGATCTGGGGGAAGTGGAAGGAGATAGGGACTTGCGAACCCCACGAGTGCAGCCACCGTTCTGCCTCAGCAGAAGCAGGACCAGCACTGCGGGGAACAAATTGCGAAGGCCCCCTACTCAAAGAGGGGCCTCCGGGAACGAAGCAGCCGCACCGACATTCGCTCACAGTGCAGGCAGTCAGCCCCCTCGAGAGCCGACTCAGCGTGCTTCAAACCCAGAAAAACCATGCATAGGCTGTGTGTATCCCCACCCATTATATATCACGGGCAAGGAGAAACACACAACCTATAACGCGATTTGGAATCGCCATCAGAATGCTTAACTTTTGCCTTGCTCTTTGGCATGTCTAGGAGCTCTAACTGGACAGACAACAGTAAATAAGACTCACAAGACAAACAAGTGACATTCACACACAGAGCACTTGCTGAAAGACGCGAAGCTGATGCCAGCTGCGCGGCACGTGCTTTTATAGCTTCCTGGTTGCTTACATCACCCCGCCTGTGACGTCACGCTCTTCCATTAGACTGATTACACACAATATTCGGAGACGCTCACTCTGGGCGCGTTCCCCAAAGCGCATTTGACGCAGCTCGAGTTCCTGAAGAGGAACATCATTGTTATACATTTTGTGTTGGTTGTGTTTTATAAAATAATAATAAAAAATGCATTGTTAAACTCAATGTGTTCATTTCCATTTAATTATTGCTTTTTATGTCACTTCACAAGCCATTATTTCTCTGGTGCCTCAACTTTTCACTGAATATCGCTTACTTGGAAGTCAGGTGATTATATAATAGCCTACTAAAGACTTTCAAAATGTCTTTTGAAAAGTTTGTGATAATTCATTGAAGGTTGAAGTGAAATGTACGTAATTATAAGGAAAGCTAATTTGCAACAGTTATGATTTATGTGCCATATTTCTGTCGATTGAACTAGCCATGCCACTATTTATGAATGAATCCTGATTTTGAGTCATATGAATCATGTGAAGTGTTCTAGAAAAGAGGACAGCCGCTGATGTTTCAAGTATCACTAATATTACCTTTTGTTGATAATAGGGCTTGCCACGCCAGATCTGTGGAAAACACTGGGATTGTATGCTTATGGTAAAGTGGCCTTTGTTTTTACACAATGTCCAATCCATCCTTTTTTAATCATTACTACTATTTCCGTTAACTGAGCAGTGATTATATTCTCCATTTACTATTTCAGTGAAGTTGAAGAATTTAATAGGGTGATAGAGAAACAATTGAGAAAAGACAGGAGAGAAGGTGGCAGTTAGTGCTGCTGCAAACATCACAATGTGGGCTTTAAATATTTAAAGGTCAGGAAAAGTCATGTCAATAATATGTTATTTCTATTCAGATTTCTTGTATCTCTATTATTATTATTTTTCTCAGTTCAGATGGGCTTTATTGACATGATTTTTTCAAGAACCTTTGTTCCCACAACATAAAAACCTTTGAACAGTATGCAATAACAGTATTATGAAGATTTATATTATTACTTTTGTATTGTGTAAGTTTGTGTGGTCTGTGGTCACTAAGATCTTTTAAATATTATAGATTAGAACGTGTTCAACTAAATTTTCCTTGGAGGTCCTTGACAGAGATGACATTACTGAATTAAATGATGAACTGCCTTTAACTGTCATTTTGCATTATTGATACACTGTTTTGCTAATGAATGTTGTTCAGTTGCTTTGACGCAATGTATTTTGTTTAAAGCTCTATATAAATAAAGGTTACTTGACTTGACTTGACCTGACGTCAGAGTTTGAAAACCACTGATGTCCTGTCTTTCCCACACGCAAGAAATTCTCATGCAAACGTCCAAAAAAAAAAAAAAAAAAACACGCTCTATCTCTTCCTCTCTATCTCTTTAATGACTGCATCACCTATAAATAACTGAAAAAAGGCTCATTTTGGAGAGGCTAACTAAAAAAAAAAAAAAAAAAAAAACTGTCAAAAATAAGTAGTCAATTGCACTAACAGTAGCTATTTTAATTTACTAAATTTTTTTCTTTTTCTTTTTGTTTCAATCGTGAATATCCACTCCATCGGCATTGTATTGTATTCTGTTGTAATTCAACAGCTGTGAGCATGCTCTGGGTGGATGTATTTTACCATTTTGTTGATTTTTGCAGTTTTTGTGCCTTTTTTAAAAGGTATAAACTCGGGACACCTTTCACTGCTCTGTGTTGCTGTCACTGATCATTTGGTTCTCAAGTCTTAAAGACACAAGATATTGAATTTAATGTAACTTTTTTCTTCAATGATGCGTCAGTGTCTCATAACCTAAGTATTATCCTATGAAAGTCCTTTTGAGAAAACACAGCGCGTGTTCTTTTTTATTTTATTTTCTCTCTCTATATGACTGATGCATCAGACTGTGAAATTTCATGCAGTGATACGTGTTCATGGATGGAAGCGAGCTATTGCTAGAGTTTTTGCATTGCATAATTTGTCCATAAAAACTGAAAAAATTATAACTTTATCTATCGGTGCTGCCAGAAATATTCTCAATCTCTTTTTACATGGCCACGGGAAGGTCCCTCTAAACTTCTTTATTCTTTAAAACTGTAGTTTATGGTCACCCCAAGTACGATTTGTTCCTGGATCAAAATCTGTTGATGATCCTGGATCAACATTATTGTCCAAAAATTTAGACTTAACCCTATCCCTACCCCTAAACCTAACCCTACCCATATTTCATTCCTAAAATCATTGGGAAATTATATCTTAACAAGGGTGTAGAAGCACCTTACCCTGAATTTAAGCCTACAACATGTTGTACTTGGTGAAATCACGCTCACCAGTTTATATAGATACATTATGAGAGGTGGTGGGTCAAATAGCATATTTTTTACACAAATTGTGTGATTATAACACATTACAATATCTAAACACACTTTTGCCAAAAGAGGGCTAACACACTTGTTGACTTAAAAGTAACACAAAATGTGTTAACCTCATCTAGAAGTTCAAGAAATTTCCAACCCATCAGTTTTAAGAATGTAGTGAAATTGTATCACTTTCATAGTGTAACTGTCCAATTAATAGTTTGATCTGTTTTAAGGTCATTTAATGGGTCTTTTGTTTATCGTACACCTCAGTTGATGGACAAATGAAGAGAATTGACTACAGCTGCATATAATCATAAATATAAAGTCCACAATTTAAGATCATATTCATATTGTTTAACACATTTTGGCCCTCATCAAAACAATTCAAGAAATTCCCTTTTTATTTTAATATGACACATAGGGATTTTACACATGGAAAATTATGCTCACATAAGCACATCAAGAACAATACAACCCAAACTCACTTTGGACATATGGCACAACGTTTGTTTTCCTATTTATTAAAATATTTAACTTTTAGTAATGTAATAGCTCATCTTACCAAACCCTGAGAGTACTGGTCCAGCATCGGAGCCGGAGAGACAAACGCAAGCAAAGTGCAGGTCAGGTAAACCAACCAAAGACATCCTGAGAAAGTCATCTTGCTGGACGGAATACCATTTAATAAACAGCTGCAGACAATCAAAAGGATCTACTTTTTTTTTCTGAGGTTGATGCAGCTCTTGCAGACCAAATACATGAGAAGTGTGCTCTCCCTCTCTCTCTCTCTCTCTCTCTCTCTCTCTCTCTCTCTCTCTCTCTCACACACACACACACACAGACACACACACACACACACACACACACACACATATCTCTGTTTGTCTATTCCGAAAAATTAAGAAAATCTCACTCTCACAAATGAGCATTACTTAACTGCATTAATATACATAATTAATATTACCATTAATTATTCCACTATCCCTTGATTCAAAACAAGTCATCCTTTGCCGTTCTCACATTTTGCCCTACATAAATCAATCAAATGTCACCAGAACCCACAAAACACAATTTAGGTTAAAGATGCAGTAACACCCATAACTGAAAGAGACCGGATGTTTAAAGCCTTAGTAAACCGTTACAACACTCATATTTCTTAAAGGGATACTTCCCCCCAAAATTAAATTTTTTATATTTATCTGCTTACCCCCAGGGCATCCAAGATGTAGTTGACTTTGTTTCTTCAGTAAAACACAAAGCAAGATTTTTAGCTTTGCAGTCTGTCACTCTTATAATGTAAGTGGATGGGAATCATGGCTAAAACATACAATAAAACAAAACAAACATACATGAACAAAACCAAATTATACCCTGCGGCTCGTGATAATACACTGATGTGTAAAGACAGAAAACAATTGGTCAGTGCAAGAAACGTATTGTTTTGTTTGTGCATGTTTTTTTGTTTTTATTAATTGTATGTTTTAGCCATGATTCTCATACACTTACGTTATAAGAGTGATAGACTGCAAAGGTTTGAGCTAAAAATCTTGCTCTGTGTTCTACTGAAGAAACTGAAGTGACCTATATCTTAGTCTCAGCCTCCGATTGACCGTTGGCTAAACGTCTGATGCTTATGGCACACAAAAGTGGAAACACTTCAGGAGTGTCGAAGTCATCATCGGATTGATTGAATTCTACAGGATTTCCACGAGACGTGTGTGTCACGTTCTTTAACGTTCTGCCTGGAAACAAATATAAAACTAAAATGTCCTTACTCAAAGGTTGCTTGTGTTCAAGCTGGTCGCTCAGATTCACCTCACGGACCAAGAGAAACTGCTTAGGTTGAAATTGACTTCTGTGTGAGCAGTTCAAAATTTTTTGCCCGTGTAATTTGACCGGAATAATACCAATGTGATCCCACATTGATATTGTTTTTATACAACAGTTCAATAAACAGTGAGTTAATATTGACTAATTTACATTTTGCACACAATATTGCCAATATATTTCCAAGCCCATGCATGTAAATACGAATAATACTCTGACTCAAGATAATTACTTGTCTATGGAAGGTTGTTTCATCAACAGATAAAGAAATTAGTTCTAAACGACTTTCTGAATGCTATTATGAGTTTACATCTCGTAATTCAGAGTTTATTTTTTGCAATTCTGACTTTTCTTTGATCTGAATCCTATTTACATCTCACTATTCTGACCTTTCTCCTTATATATATTTTTGTTTGTTTCTACTACAGAATATTTTTTTAAGATAATTGTGTATGTTCTATTGTTTATATATTACTATTCTGAGTTTTGCCTATAACTTGCAGTTCTGACTTTTTGTCTCATTAGATACAAAGAAAGAAAGAAAGAAAGAAAAAGAAAGAAAGAATGAAAGAATGAAAGAAAAAGGAAGTGAGCCAGACACAGTGATGTAGTAATGGCTATATAGTCTGTTTTTTTTCCTACTTCACTAAAACTATTTAAAGCTTGTAGAGTGACTCATCATGTAGACTCAAATATGAAACTAGTAAAATAGAAGTGTGAAGTGACGTGTGACCAAGTATGGTGACCCATGCTCGGAATTTTAACCCATCCAAGTGCATACAAACGGTAGTGAACACACACACACACACACCGTGAACACACCCCCGGAGCAGTGGGCAGCCTTAAGGGTCTCACCTCAGTCGTGGTATTTAGAGTGGAAGAGAGCTCTGGTTATTCACTCCCCTCACGTACAATCATTGCTGGTACTGAGACTCAAATCTGCAACCTTTGGGTTACAAGTCCCAAGACTCTCTAACCATTAGGCCATGACTGCCTCTTAAGGATATACATAAAGAGATATATTTCATCTCTTTAATCTCATGATGGTGTTATGCAATCAGAATGTCCATTAAGTGAAACCATTTACATGTGTGTATGGACTGTGAAAAATTACTATATGCTTATTTGGTTAAATGGACAATAATTATGATCAATTGGGATGATGCTGTATTTGAGACCGTTACAACTCACATTTAATCATTGCAACATTTTATTAAAGGATTTAATGCATACATTAAATGGGTTGACTAAGCGAGTGAACATAACATCCTCATACAAGTACAAAGGGATAAAAAAATGACAAACTTCAAACTTTAACTTTTAAACCATTGTTTCTGGCTAAAATACAAGTTCTCTATCCATAATATGGCTTCCTCCTGTGAAAAAGTCATCTTGTCTGAATCAGGAGAGAAATAAGCACAGATCAAGACCTATTTATAAGCCAAAACAGCTCTAATCCAATAGGTTGGTTGATTTGCATCTGTTTTAAGAAGCTATATAAATAAAGCTGACTCGACCGACTTGACACACACATCGCTGCATTCTACACAATCCATAAACTATAGTTTACAGACATAGTTTCTTAATATTCAGACATATTTTCACAGAGTCATGAATATATACTGTATGACAGCATGTTCAGTATAAATACTTTGGCTTGCCAGATGAGATGTTTTCAGAAGATTTTTTTGAGAATAAATAAGACATACAATATTCACTGATGCTTTCAGAGAAATGAAGTGATTGTCACTAACTGCTTTCTGCCTTTTAAATCAGTTGTGTACTGGTCAACGATTAATGCAAACATGATTGTCTCAAGCTTAGTGAGGTTTGTGAAAAGCTATGGTCATAAACATTCCCTAAAAAGTGATATATCATATATTTGATTATGAAAATGATCACAACAAATAAATTACTTTAATGGGGAAATTACAGTGTAGAGATGGGGAATTACTGTAAAAGAAGCAGAAGCCAGAGTTATGTTATTAAATCATCATAATATGCTTCCCAATTCTATGAAGTTTCTGCCAGGAACTCATGTCAATAGTTCTGAAGAGACGTTTGCTTAAAATCAGCACAAATGTCATTTCACAGTGCATCATATGCATATAAATCATATACTGTATATTCCTGTTTGTCTGAAACAGAAGCAAATATTGCACGATGTCATAAGATCTAAAAACATGGCTAAAATAAATGTGCATGTCAAATTTATGAATTTTGTTCTTTAGGTTGAACCATCAGAGGATTGTTTTCCACAGAGTTTCGATTTTTTTGTATTCTTCCGTAAAAATTTCTATTTAGTATCACTGCACTCTGGCCCAGTACTGCCCCATATTTTGATCATTTCCTGGCACTTGGACAGGTACAGAGATGCCTGGAGAAATCAAACCTAAAACAGTAAAAGATGGAAAATTTAATGCACTTTTAAATAGTACAAAAAAAAATAAATAAATAAAAATAAAATTAAAATCGTTTAAGATTTACTTGCCCTCAGGCCACCCAATATGTAGATGAGTTTATTTCTTCAACAAAACAGATTTGGAGAAATTCAGCATTACAACACGTGCTCACTAATGTATCCTCTGCAGTGAATGGGTGCCGTAAACACAAGTAATCCACACTGTCCATCAATTATAATAATTTGTTTCATTCAAACACACAGCTTTTCACTTCTCAAGATGTTAACTGATGGATTGGAGTGATGTGGATTATTTGTGGATTATTGTGATGTTTTTTATCAGCTGTTTGGGCTCACATTCTAATGGCACCCATTCACTATGGTGAGCAAGTGACACATTGCTAAATTTATCCAGATCTGTTCTGATGAAGAAGCAAATCCATCTTGGATGGCCTAAAGATGAGTAAATGTTTTGCAAATTTTCATTTTTGGGTTAGCTATTCCTTTAAAACCATCAGCCAACAAATAAACCAAGAAGTAAAGTAGATAACTTCAGATGGAGAAGGTGCTGACTGGAAAGAGAGAGAGAGAGAGAGTGAGAGAGAGAGAGAGAGAGAGAGAGAGAGAGAGAGAGAGAGAGAGAGAGAGAGAGAGAGAGAGAGAGAGAATTGTTGGTTTTTGGCTGTTTGGCTGTTTGGTTGTTTGGTTGTCTCTGTTGAACTTTGATACTATTTTTGTAAGTAGGAACTGTTTGGTATTTTGACTCTATTTCTTGTTATGATGTGGATTTGGATTCTCCTTGTAACTCTGTTTGCCTGATCTTGTAAATAGTTGTATATTATTGTAAATATAGAGGGTTGGGAGGAAGTAAGGAGTTTGACGCCATTTTGTTTATTGTAACCTTTTGATCTCTGTTTTTGGTTAGGGAGTTAGATTAAAACATTGTACTTTTATTTTATTTTGTTTAGGGTATAAGAAAGAGATCTTAAACTACAGAAGTTTTGTTTATTATTTTTGGCCTGGTCCACTCCTGAAGAATATTCCCCATTTACTTATTTTGTTGGTTGTATTTTTGTTTGGCTCAATTAAAAACCCTCTAAAGAATCCCCGTTTCCTCCCTTCTCTTTTTATGTTATGCCTTTACCCCTAGATGGGCGTAACATGAATTGGAGGCTCGTCCGTCCATTCGCATGAAATTAGAAGCTTTTTTACTCCATCTGAATGAAGTTTAGTATTTGGGTACTCACTGTTTTTGCAGAGTTGTGTTTTTCTTGTGTTTGCCTGGTGGTTTTCATCTAGTGTGGGAGGAAGCTTATGGTCTACAATGTCGTTAAAATTTGAACTTGAGAAATTTACGATCGTGCCTACAGAAGAACAGTTTGAAAAGTGTCGAAAGGATGATTTATTGTTATTTGCTGATTTTTTTGATTATAGGCGTGTCTCGAAATGCGCTTAAGAGAGAGATTAAGGAAGTCTTGCACAAGGAGTTTGTAAAGCAAAGGATTTTACCTGGTGAAGCTGAGGTAACGGGTGTTGCAACAAATCCAGTGTTTTCTGACGACTTGAACTCTTTAGAAAAGGAGCTCAAGTCTAATGAGGACAAGCGCATAGATCCCGATAATTCCTCTTCACCAAAAGAGAAAATGTTAGCAAATGTTAGTTATTTCACTGTTTTCGAACGTATCGCTGTTACTCTGCAGTTGCCCAAGAATATTTGGCCTTTACTGTTACAGTGTAAACTAGTGGGTAAAGGGCAGGAGGTAAGTTCGGCATTGACTTTAGAACAAAGTCTAGATTACGATGTAATTGAGTCCTCTGTGTTAAGAGCTTATGAGCTTGTTCCAGAAGCCTATCGACAAAAATTTAGAAAGCATATGAAAACCTCCAGCCAAACTTTTGTTGAATTTGCCAGAGAAAAGACTACTCTGTTTGAGAAATGGTGTGCAGCAAGTAAAATCAGCACATTTGAACAACTTAAGGAGTTAATCCTCGTAGAGGAGTTTAAGAATTGCTGGTCTGAAAAGATTTTAGTTCATTAAATGAGCAAAAGGTGACATCACTCACCGAAGCTGCCATCTTTGCAGATGAATTTGTGCTTACACACAAAATTGTGTTTTCTCCTTTACATCCTACTCGTCGTGTCACTGAGCGGAATCACAATCCTAAAACTGTGATTGGCCAGAATGATTAGCAGGGTCCTGATTCTCGTGAGTGTTTTTACTGTCATGAGAAAGGTCATTTGATTGCTTTATGTCCTAAGTTACAATGTAAGAACCAGAGGAAAACACAGACCACACATAAAAGTGTTGCTTTTGTGCGTACCCACCCTTCAGAGTCTATGCTTGTGATTGATCCCACCTTTGAACCATTTGTGTGTGATGGTACAGTCTCGTTTTCTGAGTTAGACACAGAGCATAAACATGTACGCATTTTGAGAGATACGAGTGCGGCACAGTCGTTCATCTTGACAGATGTACTTCCTTTTTCGACACAGTCCAGCTGTGGTTCAGATGTCCTTGTTCAAGGAATTGAACCTGGGGTAGTTAGGGTTCCGCTCCACGAGATATATTTGCGTTCTCATCTTGTGACTGGGTTAGTTAAAATAGCTGTACAATCTCAGTTGCCACTGAAGGGCATTTCTCTCATTTTTGGTAATGATTTAGCCAGAAGTAAGGTGTCTTGTCTTCCTGAAGTAGATGATATACCCTGTGTATCAAAGAGTAATGTGCTATTGACTCAGGAGTTTCCTATGGTATTTCATTCCTGTGTTGTTACACGAGCACAAGCTCGTAAGTTTGAAGAAGAACTTGATCTGTCCGACTCATGTATGTGTTCTGATCAGTCAGATGTTGAGACTAGTTTAAACGTAGACAAACAAATTTTGAGTTTTGGGCCAAATTTTTATTTTCCTTTTGATAGGAAGCACCTAATCGAAACACAAAAATCTGATGGTACACTGACGACTTGTTTTAATGCTGTGATGGATAAAACCTTGTTAGATGATCATGTTGTTGCTTATTTTTTAGATGATGGAGTACTTATGCGTAAATGGAGTTCGGAAGGAAAATGTAACTGGAACTCTGTTTTCCAAATAGTTGTGCCTAATTCTTACAGAGAATATGTTCTACGTGTTGCTCATGACCATGAATTGTCTGGACATTTGGGGATCAAGAAAACCTATAACAATCTGCTAAGACACTTTTTCTGGCCTGGCATGAAAGCTAGTGTAACTAAGTATTGTCGTTCGTGTCATGCTTGTCAGGTTGCTGGAAAGCCCAATCAGGTTGTTTCCCCAGCACCATTAAAGCCTGTTCTGGTAATGAGCGAACCTTTTGAGAAACTGGTAATAGATTGTGTTGGTCCCTTGCCGAGAACTAAGTCCGGCCATTCGTATCTGTTAACTTTAATGTGCCCTGCTACCAGGTTTCCAGAAACAATTGTGAAGTGAAATTGTGAAGTCCATCATTAAGTTCTGCACCACTTTTGGTATGCCAAAAATAATTCAGTCAGATCAAAGATCTAATTTAATGTCCCATGTGTTTCATAAGGTAATGAAAGAATTGAATATCAAACATTGTGTATCCAGTGCATATCATCCACAATCACAATGTGTGTTAGAGAGGTTCCATCAAACTCTTAAGTCTATGCTTCGAACTTACTGTCTTGAACATGAGAAGGATTGGGATGAAGAGGTTCCCCTCTTGTTGTTTGCTGTCAGAAATACTGTCCAGGAATCCCTTGGATTGCAAGAACAACTTCTTTCTCAAAGTCACTCAGTTAAAGAACAGAATGTGTTAGATCATGTCAGTTATTTCCATGAAAGATTGCATTTTGTCTGGAAGTTGGCACAACAAAGCTTAGAAAGTCCACAGTATCGGATGAAAAGTAGATATGATAAAAACACTGTTCAACGCTCATTTGAGCCTGGTGATGAAGTTCTTGTGTTACTGCCTTTGCCTGGGTCAGCTCTTCAAGCTAGATTTGCGGGTCCATTTTAGATTGAGGAAAAGTTAAGTGACACTGACTATGTGGTAAAAACCCCTGACCGGAAGAGGAAAGAGAGGGTATGTCATATTAACATGCTAAAATTGTATGTTTCACGTCCTAAGCCTGAATGCACCGTTCCACTTCCTGTTATTGTATCTGTGAGTGGAGTCTCTTCTGAATATTCACCTAGTGTAGATGATCTACGAATTGGAAGTGCCTGTTTGTCTGACATTTTCCTGAAAAATTCTGAATCCCTTGCGGTAATCAGTTCAAAATTGTCTCATTTATCTAGTTCATCTCAAAAGGAACTAATGCAGTTGATTGAAAAATATTCTTCACTGTTTTCTGATGTGCCCACTGTAACAAATGTGTTGGAGCACGACATTGATGTGGGTGATCTTCGTCCTGTTAAGCAAAATGCTTATTGTATCAATCCAGTAAAGCGTGAGATCATGCAGAAGGAAACGCAGTACTTGATTGAGCATGGTTTAGCTGTCCCAAGTTCAAGTCCCTGGTGTTCCCCATGTCTTTTAGTTCCTAAACCAGATGGAACGTCACGCTTCTGCACAGATTACCGAAAAGTTAATCAGTTGACTAAATCAGACTCAATCCCTCTTCCTAGAATAGATGATTGTGTTGAACGCATTGGTCAGGCCAAATTTGTGACAAAGCTAGATTTACTAAAAGGATATTGGCAGGTGCCACTCACTGATCATGCTTCAGAAATCTCCGCTTTCGCTACTCCAAGTGTTTTCCTGCAATACAAGGTTCTTCCCTTCGGCCTGAAAAATGCTCCTGCAACTTTCCAGCGATTAATTAGCAAGGTGCTGTCTAATGTAAAAAATTGTGAAGCCTACCATGATGACGTTGTTTGTTACTCTGATACATGGGAAAGTCATTTAAAGACTCTAAAGGAAGTCCTCTCTAGGTTCCAAGAAGCTAATCTCACCCTCAGTTTAGCTAAATGTGATTTCTGTCATGCCAAGGTCACCTATCTAGGTAAGGAGGTTGCTTATGGTATGGTTCGACCAGTAGAATCTAAAGTTCGTGCCATCATGGATTTCCCCTCTCCTAAATCTAAAAGTGAACTCCGGCATTTTCTTGGCATGGTCGGTTATTACAGAAACTTCTGTTCGAAAAGATGTTTCTTTTGTTTGGAGTCCTAATTGTCAAATTGCTTTTGATTCACTAAACTAAAAACATTGTGTAGTTCTCCTGTCCTTGCTACTCCAGATTTCACCAAACTGTACAAACTTGAAGTGGATGTCAGTGGAACCGGTGCCGGTGCTGTCCTCCTACAAGAGGATGATCATGGGATCGACCACCCTGTATGCTTTTACTCCAAGAAATTCAATCGACACCAGTTAAATTACAGCACTAAAGAAAAAGAAAAAGAAGCTTTAGTTCTTTTATTAGCATTACAGCAATTCGAAGTGTACATCAGTTCAAGTTCACAGCCTGTTGAGGTATTTACAGGCCACAATCCACTTGATTTTCTTCATCGCATGTCCAATAAGAATCAAAGACTCATGCGAGTCTTACAAATCAGATACAAGAAAGGTGTGAATAATGTAATTGCTGATTCTTTGTCACAGTGATCTGTATAAACCTGCTGCCATGTTTATTCTTATGTGTGAGGGTGTTTGTTACAACCCATTGTTTTGCATCTTGTCATTTGTCTTCTTTTTTGTATTTGAAAAAGTATTTTGTGTACAGGTAGGATGCTGATTGGCTCCTACAGGCTAATGATTGGCCCATGTGGATTGGTGCATTCAAATTTAGGCACACCTTAAAAGCCCTGATGTCACTTCCTTTCTCCAGTGCAGTGCAGAGCAGAGAGAGAGAGAGAATTGTTGGTTTTTGGTTGTTTGATCTCTGTTGAACTTTGATACTATTTTTGTAAGTAGGTACTGTTTGGTATTTTGACTCTATTGCTTGTTATGATGTGGATTTGGATTCTCCTTGTAACTCTGTTTGCCTGATCTTGTAAATAGTTGTATATTATTGTAAATATAGAGGGTTGGGAGGACGTAAGGAGTTTGACGCCATTTTGTTTATTGTAACCTTTTGATCTCTGTTTTTGTTTAGGGTGTTAGGTTAAAATATTGTACTTTTGTTTTGTTTTATTTTGTTTAGGGTATAAGAAAGATTTCTTAAATTATTTTATTTTCTGTTTATTATTTTGGCCTGGTCAACTCCTGAAGAATATTCCCCATTTACTTATTTTGTTGGTTGTATTTTTGTTTGGTTCAATTAAAAACCCTCGAAAGAATCCCTGTTTCCTCCCTTCTCTTTTTATGTTATGCCTTTACCCCTATATGGGCGTAACACTTTCTACTAAGAACATTCCGCTCTAATCTGTATCTAATAAATTGGCTCCTAAATTTATTGACCCATTCACTTTCACCAAAATCATTTAGTTCGGTGGCAGTCCACCTCAAACTTCCTCCTGCGTACAGGAGAATTCATCCCGCCCGTCTAAAATAAAACCTCTGTTTCATTCATTTATTAACCTGCCAGTCGCGGTTCCTCCCCCGCTGTCTTGTAGATGGGGAACTCACTTATTCGGTCAACTGTATTCTGGAAAATCAAGAAGGAGGGGACGCGGATTCCAATACTTGGTGTACTGGGAGGGTTACAGTCCGGAGGAGATGTTGGGTTCCTGCTAGGGACATTCTGGATCACTCCCTGATCAAGGATTACAACTGACAGGTAAGTCCGTTGAGCAATGCCAGGAGGCATTCCTAGGGGAAGGGGTACTGTCACTGTTCATGAATTCGCTGTCTCTCTCTCTGCTTGTTTAGTGTGCAGGTGTATGTCTGTGGGTGTGGTTCCTGATCACTACTCATTAACAGCACCACATGCGCCCCATTGTGTGTGTATATTTAAGTGAAGTAACTGGTGACTCAAGTTGTCAGATCATTGTAGTTCTTCCTTGTGTTCCGTTCTGTTCCCCTAGCTGTGTTGGATCGTGGATTCCCCCGTTGTTCCTCGTTGAGTCTTCTTGTTCCCTGCACCCGAAACACGAGTACCTTCACTAGGATTACAGCACTGGATCACCGAGGATCATCACTGTTGCCCACCGAGGTCTGTGCATCACACACCATCTGAGCTTGTGATTGTTGCCGCTCTCCCTATGTGTTTGGAGCGTCATTGTTGTCTGTTTGTCTGACCATATATATATATATATATAGACATTAAACTGCAACTTGCACTTGCACTTGCATCTTGTCTCTGAGTCATGATAGGGACTGTCCTCTATCAGTCCGCAAGCAGTTCTATGGGCTGCCATAGACTCAAGAAATGGAAACGGAAGAAGAATGAAATACAATACACACCTTCGGTGATTGGCCCTTAAATATCTGTTTTCTATTGTAATATGTTTCAAAATATATTTAATTCCTGTGATGCAAAGTTGAATTTTCAGTATCATTGCTCCAGTCTTTCGTGTCACATGATCCCTCAGAAATAGTTTGCTGATTTGGTCAAAAAACATTTTAATGTGCTATTTCATATTTTGTGGAAACATATTTGTAAGGATTCTTGGATTAATAAAATATTTTTGAAAGAAAGGGTATAAATGACTTTACTACCACTTTTTTTCCAAATAAAACTTTTTTTTTTTTAATTACTGACCCAATTTTTTTTTTTTTTTATCTCAGGTAGCTTTAAATTGTAGTAATTGCATTAAAATGGTAATAATTAGATTACAGTTTCTTTTTATGTACATAATTACATTTCATTCACACAATGGCAGCAAATTATTCATAACCTGTTGATTTCCTTAATTCTTTTTTTTTTTCTATCTTAAAATGTCCATTCTAACCTAAAAGTATTATGTACTTGTGTCATGTCCACTGTCTGATCACCCAGTTCTTCGGTGTGTGTGTGTTTTTGTTTATGTCTTCATTTCGTGTGCACATGGTGTTTTGTTTTGATCATTCGTCTTGCACCTATCTGTGGCGTTCCTCCCTCCCCCTCATTACTACAGTTTCCACTTCTAATTGTTTGACTCCACTCACCTGCAATCAGTGTCTGTTCATCTTTTCCTCTATTTATTCCCATCTGTCGCGACAATTGGTGCCAGATTGTTGTTCGACTACAGCCCATGTGTAACCATTCTGTCTAGTCCTGCTCCGTTGTGCCATTGTCTGCTGCTACTGGTTTTGTTTTGTTTTCTATTTTTTCCCCTCCCTCATTTCCTAGACCGGGCACCTGCATTCCTCAGAAGTGTTCTTGGTTTGCTACATGACGGGCTCTCTCGTGTCCTCCTCGCTCCTCCGCTCTCTACTCGACCGCGCCGTCGGGCGCCCCCTGCCGGGTGTTTACACAAGGACATTGAAGTCTCTTATTTTTCTGTTGGACCTTTTTCCATTATTTCCCGGCCTGTTTCTGTTAGTTGGAGGGAGTTTTTTTCTTTTGGACTTTTTGAAGAAATTCTCACACTATAACCTGCATCTGTGTCCAGTTGTGTTCCTGACAGAACGATCTGGCCAAGATGGACACAGCAGGCGCAGATCCTGTCAGAACCGCAGTCACCCAGCAGGGTGTTCTTTTGGGCCAGCACGAAGCCAGATTGATGAACACCACAAGGGTGGTGGAGTTCCTAGCCAACCAAGTGGCTGAGCTTACCACCCGCATCCAAGAGCTGCAATGAGAGGCTGCAAAGGGTGGGGCAGCTCACCATCTTCCTCACCATGAGCCCGAGCCCCGATGCAATAACCCACCACCCTATGATGGAGACCCTAATTCCTGCCGGGCCTTCTTGTCCCAGTGTTCACTGGTGTTTGCCTTGCAGCCAGGAACATTCGCATTTGAGATGTCCAAAGTGGCTTATGTATTGACTTTTCTAACTGGCAAGGCTATAGACTGGGGAACCTCCATCTGGGAGACTCAAGCTCCCTGTTGCGCCTCTTTTAAGGATTTCCGCCAAGAGATTGAGAGGCTATTTAACCACTCTGCCAGAGGTCAGGAAGTGGCTGACCAGCTAGTACGGCTCTGTCAGGCGGGTCGCTCAGTGACGGACTACGCGATTCATGTCAGCACCTGGCAGTTCATCCACCCTGGAAGACTGAGGAGTCGTCACCTGAATGACATCACTATTAAGAACAGGTACCCCTTGCCTCTTATGTCATCTGCCTTTGAGCTATTGCAGGGAGCCAAGGTCTTCACCAAGCTAGACCTTCGGAATGCCTATCACCCGATTCGCATACGTGAGGGGGATGAGTGGAAGACAGCTTTCAACACACCCACAGGACACTTTTAGTACCGGGTCTTACCATTTGGTCTGACCAACGCCCCAGCTGTCTTCCAGGCCCTGGTTAACGACGTGTTGAGAGACATGGTGAATCGCTTCGTCTTCGTGTATCTTGATGATATCTTGATATTTTCCCCATCTCTGCAGGTACATACTCAGCATGTTCACCAGGTGTTACAACGGCTGCTGGAGAACCTGCTCTATGTCAAGGCGGAGAAGTGCGCCTTCCATGCCCAGTCGGTTCCGTTCCTGTGGTTTGTTGTTTCTGCGGGGGAGATCAAAGTGGACCCCTGTAAGGTAAGGGGACGTTGCCGAGTGGCAATCTCCTGACTCTCGTAAAGCTTTGCAGTGGTTCCTGGGGTTTGCCAACTTCTATTGGCGGTTCGTCCGGAACTTTGGTCAGATTGCTACACCTTTAACGGCACTCACCTCTCCCAAGGTACCGTTCAAGTGGAATACTGGGGCACAGGGGGCCTTTGATAAATTAAAGTCCCGTTTTATCTCTGGTCCTGTCTTGTCTGTTCCAGACCCTGAACGTCAATTCCTTGTTGAGGTGGATGCCTCAGATGTTGGTGTGGGCGCGGTCTTATCTCAGCGGTCACACGAGGATGGTAAGGTGCATCCCTGTGCCCTCTTCTCCCACCGCCTGAGTCCCCCAGAACGGAATTAAGACATAGGTAATCGGGAGTTGTTGGCAGTCAGGCTGGCTTTGGGGGAGTGGCGTCACTGGTTGGAGGTCGCAGCTCGGCCCTTCCTGGTCTGGACGGATCATAAGAATCTCGGGTACATCCGTTCGGCAAGGAGACTGAGCTCCAGACAGGCTAGCCGGGCCCTCTTCTTTGGTTGGTTCAATTTCACCCTGTCATACAGGCCCGGGTCCAAGAATTTCAAGCCCAATGCGCTCTCTCATCTCTTCGAGGCTCCTGAGGGGAGGGAGTCAGCAGACACCATCTTGCCCAAGGGGGTGGTGGTGGCGGCATCCCTCTCTTGGGACATCGAGAGACGAGTAGAGGAGGCTCTACTTAAGGTTCATGTGCCAAAGGGGGGTCCAGCATGTAATCTGTTTGTTCCCACCAAGTTGCGCTCTGAAGTGATCCAGTGGGGTCACTCATCCAGGCTAGTCTGTCATCCAGGAGTCCGGAGGTCGATGGCTGCCATCTGTCATGGTTCTGGTGGCCATCCATGGCCAAGGATGTCAGGCAGTTCGTGGCTGCCTGCTCGGTGCACGCTCAGAACAAGACTTCCAATGCGCCTCCCGTTGGTCTGCTCCACCCGTGGCCCATCCCTTCTCGCCCCTGGTCACATTTGGCCCTTGATTTTGTCACTGGCCTCCCAGAATCCATGGTTAACACCGTCATTCTTAAGGTGGTGGACCGTTTCTCTAAGGTGGCCCATGTCATTCCCCTTCCCAAGCTCCCCTCAGCCAAAGAGACTGCTCAGGTGATGGTTGATCACGTATTCCGGATTCATGGTCTTCCGGTCGATGTGGTCTCTGATAGGGGTCCCGAGTTTGTCTCTCGGTTTTGGAGGGAGTTCTGTCAGTAAACCAGGATTTGGAAAGCACTCTTCGCTGCCTGGCATCCCACAATCCCAGCTCCTGGTGTCAACAGCTGTCCTGGGTAGAATACGCCCATAACTCCCTTCTGGCTTCTGCCACAGGTATGTCCCCATTCCAGAGTTCTGTTGGTTATCAACCTCCCTTGTTTCCCACACAGGAACCCGAAGCTGCGGTCCCATCTGCTTTGGCTTTTGTCCGACGGTGTCGACGCACCTGGAAGAAAGCTAAGGCGGCCTTCGCCCAGGCTAATAGGTGGACCAAAGCAGCGGTGTGTGGTCAAAGGGTATGGCTTTCCACCAAGGACCTACCTCTCAGGGTAGCCTCACGCAAGTTGGCACCCAGGTTCATTGGCCCATACCGGATCACCAAGGTCCTGAGTCCGGCGGCGGTGCAGCTCAAGTTCCCTACCACGCTTGGTCGGGTGCACCCTGTTTTCCATGTTTTCAGGGTTAAACGTGTTCCATTCCCATCTTGTTCCATCTGCCCCAACCCCCCTGTCTATTGGATGGCTCCCCGGTCTATACGGTGCGGAAGTTGCTAGATGTCCGACGTAGGGGTCGGGCCTTTCAATATCTTGAAAAGAGCACAGATTGGATTAGCAGCATGGTGGTGGTGAAGAAACCAAGTGGAAAATTAAGAATCTGTATAGATCCAAGACCACTAAACAAAGCACTTAAGCGTCAACACTTTCCTCTGCCTACCATAGACGATGTTCTCCCGGATCTGACCAAGGCGATAGTTTTTACAGTGTGTGATGTAAAGGACAGATTTTGGCATGTAAGGCTGTCAGAAGAGTCAAGTTATCTTACTACTTTCGCTACTCCATTTGGCAGGTATAGATGGATCAGAATGCCCATGGGGATCAGCCCGGGCTCCAGAAGTTTTCCAGCACAGGTTGACTCAGGTGCTGGAGGGGCTCCCAGGAATCCGGATAATAGCGGATGACATCCTCATCTGTGGGGAAGGCGATAATGATGAGGCAGCGGAGAAAGATCATAACGAAAAACTAAGACAACTACTGGAGCGATGTAGAAACAGAAACATCAAACTAAATTTCAACAAACTCAAGCTGAAACAGCAAGAGATGCCATACATCGGACACAGACTGACTTCAGAGGGTCTAAAGATTGATCCAGAGAAGGTGAGAGCCATAATGCAGATGCCCAGGCCGTCAAATGTGAAGGGGCTGCAGAGATTATTTGGTAAGGTGAACTATCTGTCCAAATTTTGTGCACACTTGTCAGATAGCTGCGACGCATTAAGACAACTGATTTTGGGATGGAGAAATTCCACCAGTACACCTATGGCCGGAATGTAGAAGTCCATTCTGACCACAAACCCCTAGAAACTATCACAAGAAAGCCACTTTTAGACACACCTAAGAGATTGCAGAGAATGCTTTTGAGGCTTCAGCAATATGATATCAATGTTGTCTATGTTCCAGGTCGACTAATGTACCTAGCAGACACTCTCAGCAGAGCGTACTTACCGGAGTGTGCTACAGAAGGATCCGTAGAGACCGAAATTGAGACGATTAACATGCTGCAGTACCTGCCCATATCAGAAGGAAGTCTACAGAAGATACAGACAGAAATGGCTAGGGATGGGACATCTCAGATATTACAGCAAGTGATAGTCCAAGGATGGCCGGAAGAGAAGATTCAGCTGAAAGAAGAGGTGAGACCATTTTTTTTCAGTAAAAGAAGAGCTTAGTGTGCAACATGGTGTGATTTTCAGAGGAGAGAGAGCTGTAATACCAGCACAGCTAAGAACAGAAATCATGGAGAGAATTCATGCTTCACACTTAGGCATAGAAAGCTGCTTACGCCGAGCAAGAGGCTGCGTATACTGGCCGGGGATGAGTGCTGCCATAAGAACATACGTAGGAAACTGTGCAGTCTGCAGAGCAGTGGATGCACGGCAGCAGAAAGAGACAATGTGCCCACATGACATTCCTATGAGACCATGGTCAAAAGTGGGAACAGATTTGTTTTCATTTAACAACAGAGCATATCTCATCACAGTGGATTACTTTTCAAACTTCTGGGAAGTAGACTGTCTCACGGACTGACGGTCAAGTACAGTAATACACAAGTTAAAGGCCCATTTTGCACGACACGGGATCCCAGACACTGTGATCTCTGATAACGGACCACAGTACAGCTCACAAGAATTCAAGCAGTTCAGTACGGCTTGGGAATTTAAACATGTAACGTCATCTCCAGCATATCCACAAAGCAACGGCAAAGCTGAGTCTGCGGTAAAGACGGCCAAACAGCTGATGGAGAAAGTTCATTTTTCGGTTGAGTATCCCTTTAAACACTACAACAAATGTCCCTTGGAATGTAAATGTCTTCTTCCCGCCCCTTTCTGTTTTTAATTCAGGTACAGGAGGCTGTACAAGAAGAATGCTCGCAGGTATATTCTATACACTCAGAAGACATCCAAGACGTATGGCTACATCCCAGAACTGCAAGCTATGATCCTCCAAAAGAGATTAACTGATAAGGGGATGCCCAGACGGAGGACACTACGACCTGATGACCCCAGAAGGTACGGCCCACTTCCCCCTGTGCCAGCACCAACCATTGAGGAACTCCTGCACACCCAAGTCAGGAGAGGTCTTGGTAGGTTGAATGCCAATTTATTTATTTTGCACCTTGGGCTACATGCCACACACCAATTCAGATGTCATGCATAACACTTCCAAGTTTGAAATAAACTAACTTCAGGTTTTATTTTGCTCTTCTCAGTGTCAACATTCCACACTAAAGACCTGTGAAGCCCAGTTTCCAGAGCCTCACAACCCTGACCATGTTCATGGCCATGTAAACTTTTGTGTCACAAGCTGCTTATCAACAAGTTCAGACTAAAAGTTTCAACAGTACAGAGCAGCTGAGTCTAGTTTTCTATTTATACTGTGTAACATTTAGCATTATACCATTTTATATACTGTTTCTCTACATTGTAAAAAACATAGTATTGTTATTCTAAATAAACTTTTTTTTATTGAAAAAATGAAGAAGGCTCTTTACAAACAAACAAACAAAAAAAACAGAACAAATCAAAAAACAATTTGTAAAACCATATATACAACAATAATAACTTGAATTTAACTCTTTACGTTAGAATGGTATCAAATGGTTACATTTTTTAAATACATAATTAATTATCAAAATATCTCTCATGAAGCATAAACATAATTAACAGAAAACAGAAAAACTTACTGTGTACGTCTGTTCGTCACCTGCCATTGGAAGCTCAATAAAGCAGCCTACGTTTCTGCTGAATCCTGCAGCTTATCTGGCAACCTCGAGTCAGGGGGGGAGGGGATACACCGCTCTGCAGTATTTTTATAGTGATTGCAGTACCAGTTTAGGCCACAATCCTACATACGGCACCTTTAAATTGTGAGTGTAGTTGCATCTGATCAAATGCGCAATCTTATTCTTTAGCTTGCGTTAAACTAATTAATTTTACTTTGTTGGAACAGCAGCTATGCTAATGATGTCTCTATTTGTTTCTATGTTTTGCCACGGGATTTCCATCCCGTGGTAACTAGGATTTACACAAGCTCCAGTCTGGATCCAGAACACCTGAGAAGGTAGGATGCTGACCATCAGAGGACCTCAGATGATGCTAACCCTGAATCAAAGTTTTAATATGATAAAACCATGGTTAATTTTGGTAAAGGTTGTGATGTCCACATGTTTTTGTTGATGTCATTGGGCTGCATTCCTATCGCAAAAAGGTGGACAAAAAATAAAAAAAATTAATTGGTTATTTGATATAAATGTTTGGTAAATATAAAACAAGAATTTGATCGTCCTTTAAGTCTAACAACGGCAATTACCACGCCATCGTTGCCCTTTGCAGGCCTTCGTAATAATGCAAATGGTTTATTTTGTATTACATTATATTACCAGTGTTATTAAATAAAACCATATGATTTTTATTAATTAACTGATCATTATTGCATCACTGTTTTTATATAATACATTTTAAGACATGAAAACTAAAATATTAATTAAATGCATTGTTGGTAGTGGTGAAATTATTACAGACATTAAAACATGTTATAGTCTACGTCAACGGTCCATAATGTTTCACAGGATTTTGAACGTAGCTACCTGAAAATGATGCACTTTTTTCAACATAGGGTTTCTTATTAATTTTTTTTATTATTATTATTTCTGCACTGATATCTTTTACCAGATATAGCCTAGTTGTTTATTAATTATGTTGACAATTTGTATTCAGCCTCAGCCTATTTAGATTTTTATTTTCTTATGTATATGTTAAGAGAACAAAAGTTTATTTAAGTTCAAAGAAGATTGTTAATATTTTGTTTCACTGCTGCTGCTAAAAAACAAAACAAAAAAACATTCACAGCAATGGTTCACACTGACATGGAACTTAGAAGATTCTGGCTGCTGTCTTTTCATGATATTGCCTGTTTAGAAGGCAGCATTCCAAGCATTAATGGGGATAGAATACAAACTTTCACTAATTGGAGTAGTATAGCCCAAGAAAAATGTTTATAAAAGTATTAATTACTAAGTGCACTTGTGTCCTTTTTGTGTTTTGTTCCTTTTTCTATTTCCTGGTTTTTATGCTGGCATCAAACATTTGTAATGTTATTATTGCAAATAAAACAAACAAACAAACAGACACACACACACACACACACAATAAATAAATAAACAGGAACTAAACATGACATTAGTGCTTAGAAGAGAGTAAAATGTCATATATATATATATATATATATATATATATATATATGTATGTATGTATGTATGTATGTATGCGTTGTTATAAAAGGAAAATATATAGATTTTTTTAAATAAAGACTTTAAACGCATCACCAGTCTCTAGCCTACAGAGGGGAATCTGTATGTTTCATAATCTCATATCTGCTTACATAACATTGCTTGATTGACAAGTCCACATGAGTTTTCTGCTCAGGTGATGTGTAGCCTATATCAGTTGTTTTATCTTGTTGTCATATTACCGTCATGTTTTCTAGCCTCCATCTCCCCTATATTCCTCCCTCTTTCAACACTCTGTTTCCTGTGTCATTGTCTCTTATCACACTCATCTCTTAAAGAACACTACACATCTGAACCAAATTCCTTTGGCAGCAGGTGCAGAGCCCTTGTGATTTGAACATGTTACCACATACACACGCGCCTCTGCTAAATCAGTGCGATCAGTAAAATGATGAATGTTGTCATATCATTTTCCAGGTCAGCTCCTTGTGACTTTTAGTTTTAGTTTTAGTTTTTTTTTTTTTTTTTTTTTTTTTTTAGCTGCTAAGGCTTCCAACACATTTCCTATGACAACATATAAATGCAAAACAATCGCGTGGTCTATTCTTCCACTGCTCTCAACCGCATGTGACTGTTCATTTGAAATGTATGCAGTCCTACAGCACCTGACCAATCAGGAGCCCCAATCCGAAAATTATGCATGTAGTTTAAATACAAAACATTCATTTTACTCATTGTAAGTCAGAAAAAGCCATGCATTTTTCTTTATATTGGTACATTATTGATGTATTTTATTATATCCTAGGACAGAAAGATTATAAAGATTATAGCAAGGACTATCTAGTTTTATGGATATGGCATTCGATATGTTTACCCTACTAAAAAAAAGAGTTGGTTAGCTGGTTGGATTTTTAGCTAGTTGACCAACTAAACATACAAACGTCAGCTCAGCCAGACTGAGAAAAAAAATGAAATTGTTTGTTTGTTGGTTTATTTATTTATTTATTATTAAATTATTAAAATTGTAAATAATTAAACATCATTATGATGCATTGCAGTTAAAAAAACATCATTATGATGCATTGCTTTATTGATTACAAACACACAGCTTGTGGATGTTTTTATCAGCTGTTTGGACTCTCATTCTGACAGCATCCATTGGTGAGCAAGAGATGTAATTTTAAATATGCTCAGATGGAGAAATAAACTAATCTAGAATGTTAGCTCATCTACATCTTGGATGCCCTTAGGGTGAGCAAATTTTCATAAAATTTTCTTTAATGAAAGACAAATAGGATGAACAGCAAATCCAGTTTTTTTCACACTTATTTATCAAGAGTGCCAGTTGTGGAGAACACTGCGAGACTAGTTGAATAAGCTACAGTTTAATGATGAGTCGCACACCCGCAAACATATTTATGGGTCACTTAAAACCTCCCCTCCATTGTGCAAATTAAAGACAGAAAGCACATGATCTTTTTCCTTCTGTATGAGCATATACACGCGGAATGAAGAGAATGAAAGAGAAGACAAAGAGAGAGAGGGAAAAAAAACTTAGCTTACATAACTTCATCTTACAAAACTATTTGTTGTTTTTTTTAAGCACTTGGCTATGATAGAAATAGCTAGATGTTTTTTTTTTTTTTTACAACCTAACAATAAACAGAATACAGGGAAACAATGATTAAGAACTTCAATTTTTTTTTTTTTTAAGAATAATGGATCATGTAAATTTGATATAGTTAATATAATCAGTATAATTTCATTATCCATCCTTTTTTTGTAATAAAATATAAATGTAAAATGACCCCATGACAAATCTTGCTCAGAGAAGGAACCCTTATAATATTGATACAGATCATTAAAAGTCACAGCCCTACAAAAATGCACTGCATCTCGAGTTTCAAAAACTTATTTTTGTTTTCATGACTCTCATTAAAATAAATTGGTTAAAGAACATGGATTCTCATTTCTGTTCTTCCAGGGACACTTTCTTGTAGAAATACCTAAATTAACCAAAGTGAAAGTGAAGGTATGGTGACCCATACTCAGAATTCGTGCCCTGCATTTAACCCATCCAAAGTGCACACACACAGAGCAGTGAACACACACACAGAGCAGTGAACACACACCCGGAGCAGTGGGCAGCCATTTATGCTGCGGCGTCCAGGGAGCAGTTGGGGCTTCAGTGCCCCAACTGTATATATATATATATAATATGTGTCTCTCTGAGGAAGCATGTTTACTTATAATAGCACAAATAGGACAAATGAAGGATTTAATTGCATAAAACTCTACACCACCTCCATGAACGTTACATTACATTTAAAATATAAACCTAAACTTAAGTATCAGTCATGAAAAACAAAAACAAAAACAGGTCAACCTGAAGACGTGAAATCAATCTAGGAACAAAGATACAAAGAAACTTTTATGATAATAAATAATACATTTTCAGCATTTGTAAAGTGCTGCATAGGCTGAATAAGTATATTATATATATGTGTGTGTGTGTGTGTGTGTGTCTAACAGTGAACAACTTGTAGCAATTGCTCAGTGGGCACAGTATTCCTTTATATGTCATTTTTTAATTTTCCATCTAAAAGAAAAAGGAACCAAACACAACCAAACCCCAGAGACTGTTTTGAGCTGTGGTATGAAACAGACAAGGAAAATGGAAGAACATTTCACATTCACAATATTTGTATAACATTATGAAGTATTTGGGATTTATTTGTTGTTTGCATTAAAAAAGGGAGAGACAAAATCAGATGGTGAGAGTCACAGCATCTTCAAGAAGAGCTAATGGGATAATGCTAACCAGAAAAACCTGAGAGGTAACAGTAAAATAAATGTAGACTAAAAGTCGGGTAAGCAGAGGTAGTGCAGCAGATAGGCAGCTCACAAAAGTATTATGTAACTTTTTAAATAGTTTTTAGTCATCCGACGGATTTAATCAATAGACTAAAACAGATCAAACTGATAAAGATAGAGTTACTCAGAGCTGAAGTCATGTGTTACACCCATGGAAAGAAACTTTTATCTCCTCTTCATCCTGGGCTGGCTTTTTAAAGAAATGCATTCAAATTTATAAAAAGCATAACATTTATTTCGAATTTTACATTTTATTTTATTTGATTTTATTATTATTGTGTTTTTTTAAGAGCCTTCGTAAAGGAGCCAGGCATTGATAAAACGTTACTAGAATTTAATGATGTCCTTGTGGTTTATTCACTGACCAAAATTAAAAACACAACACTTGAGAGAAATAGGCCTTTCGTGTACATTGAAAAAGTGTTAGATCTTTTGAGTTCAGCTCATGAAAAGTGGGGGCAAAAACAAAAGTGTTGTGTTTATAATTTTGTTCAGTGTATGTTGCCTAAAAAAAAGAAAAATCACATCAGCATACTTTTAAATCGGTGTCAATTGCTCTGTCGAATTAGATGTAATTTTAAGTAATTGTATAGAGGCAGTATGTCATTGGTGGCATCATGGATCATTCTATAAAGTCAGTTTCAAGGAACATCCCAGCATGAGTCTGAACATGAATATAAGTGAAATTATATTATATAATTTATCTGGCTGAGGTGGGGCACATTTGTGTTGTGGGATTGTGTGCCTATCCTTAAAAAGAGCGACTGTAATTACTGCTAAAGGATTGTGTACACAGAAGCTATGACACTATGGTTATTTCCCTGAGAAAGTAAACCTCTTTTTGTATAGGCTTCTTAAGCTATTTAATTAGGTTATTATGTATCTCATTAGTCATATAAAAGCCATAAGTGGTATGGTAATGTATAGCCTTCCCAAATTATCCTTACTTACTTATTATTAGACCGTCTCCTCCTTTTTAAGGATTAGCTGATTCGTATGAATTTGTTCGATATATTTAAGTCCCTAACCTTTCTGTTGTCCTTCATGCTTAGGCTCTATATTTAAATTTTATTTACATATTTTTCCCCTAAAAAGCGCATGCCACCTCGTAAAATAATGACGTTTTCTAATGAAAGGGGGTTGGATAGTGACTTTTTTGGTGGATATAAATTTAAATCAGCTGATGCCGAACACGCGTGATAATGTGAACGCCCTTTAAAATAACCTCTAAAGAAGAATGGGGATGATTGACAGTAACAATAGAGGCTAATGGTTTCTGTTTATATTATTCCGCCTTTGCATGATACGGAAGAATGATTTTTTTTTTTTTTTTTGAAAAATGTCATATCATACATTCCTTTTTTATAACGACACTGGCAGTTAAATTTAGAATTAGCCTATATCTAATTAAACCTAATTATGGTTGGTTCTTTTTGGGTTGTTCCACTAGGCTACTAAGGAATTCTTGTTTTTAAAAGCACCCAGAATTTATTTATTTATTTATTTATTTATTTATTTATTTATTTATTTATTTATTTACTATTTTAAAATAAACATTTGAAGGTCGATGGCTAATAATGAAAGTTATTTCGACTCATTTTGATGGCTGGTAGGGGAAAGCGCAGTGTAGTGTAGACTACTTCGTCTTCACCCTCCATCACAAGAGTTTTAGAGAATCTGACCGATCTGATGCTGAGACGTTAAAAAGGCGATAAGATTACATCAAAGCTACTGCCATGAATTCGTAAGAAATCTCCGAAGATAAACGACGCCTAATGTGACGTGAGCGTTCGATAGGAATGTCGTTTATCATCAGCAGATGAACTGAAGTGACACACCCATTACAGGTGAGCAGTGAAGAGTACTAAAGGGGAGAGTGAAGCCAATAACTCATCACATTCCTCCCTGCAGACAGTTGAATCAAGTCAGAGAGGTGAGACCAGACTACACATTATTGATCGCATTTCTCATGTCATTTAAATTAATTATGCCAACTTGTATGATAACATAAAATCCAGTATTGCTTTCTGCTGTTAATGATTATACTTTAATTAATTTATTTATTTTTAATGTAGATGGTTGTCTTGCTGGTCATTTTTGCTGCTCTTCTGTGTCCCACCGTCCACAGTGCGGATGCTTCAGTGGGTGAGTTTAACTGAAGTTGAACTTAATTTACGCAGTGAATAATATCGTTTTTATTTTTATTTTGCATGATCCTGTTAAAGAAGGCACTAAATGCTCTTTAAAAGTGTTTAATTTGTTTATATTTATTAATATTGTAATTTCACTGTAAACAGAATGGTGCTATCACAAGGCAGAATGCAGTAAGTGTGATTAATTCATTTATTTTATTTATAATTTTTGTTGCAGCCTAAATCAACATAAAACTTGATATACATTTTTTATTAAAAATATTAATTTATTAAAAACTTGTTGTGAAGTGATTTATGTATTTATCTGTTTGTAATAGATTTTACCACCTGGCCCAAGATTGCCCCTAAATATTGCAATGGATCCATGCAATCTCCCATTAATATCGTGACTGCAAGTGTTCAGGGCAATCCTAACCTGACTTCCTTTAACTTTAATGGTTTTGATGACAGCTCCACCTTCATGTCAATATTAAACTCCGGCGAATCCAGTAAGGATCACTGCACGCTTGGGAACCTGCATTTTCTAATATTACTTGCATTTATTGCAATTCACATTTTGCAGAATTAACTTGATTGTTTCTCAGGATTTGTTTGTCTTTACAAAATATAATTGCTAAAATCTTTCAGCAATCCCTTATTCAGTGACTTATATGAGGAATGTCTACTTAGAAAACCAATCGTTAAGGATAGGTAACGAGAAGTTTCACAATAAAAAAGGTTGCACAGAGAAGTTCAAAAGTGTGAGCTAGCAAAGAGATGAAGGTGATATACTCTTAGACAACAGAAGAATATATAATAGAAACTTAGACTGGCAAAAGTAGGTGTACGGCAATGGAGTGCAGATCAATCATCTGTGATGCTCAGCATCAGTGTATATCATATTTTTCTTTTAACAGATGAGTTAAGGCTGCTCTGTGCCTGCTTAAAACTCAATATGAAGATGCGATGTTGCATAAAAGCCAAACTAAATTAAGCCTGCTCTACCCACCTCTGCACCCAAAGTGCGCCATTGTATTTGCAGTGTAAATACTATTTCTGCACAGCATTAAACAGAGACTGAGAAAGCTCTTCTTGTAAATTTGCCATAATATGTCCATTGTCTTCACAGTGGTGGTTAACCTGGATGATGAGAAAATGTCAGTGCAAGGAGGGGGTCTTCCAGGTGTTTACAACACTAAACAATTCCATCTCCACTGGGGTAACGGCAGCTCCTCACCTGGCTCCGAACACACCGTGGATGGCAAACAATACCCAATGGAGGTATGAATGAATGAATTTTCCCTGGAAATGTACTCTATTATCAAATATTGTGTTGAGATAGATCTGTTTTTTTTTTATTCAAAGTCTAAAGTAAATGTAAAAAATCTGAAGAATTTTTTTTTCACTATAAAGAACCTTTTGTACTGTACAAAGGGAAGGTTCCATGGATGTTAAATCTTCTTTGTGGTACCATTGATGTCGATAAAAATCTTTATTTTTAAGTGTTTGTGTTCTTTCATGTCTCATAGCTGCACATTGTAAATGTTCATTCAAAATACAACGGGAGTGTGTCAGCTGCTCTAGCTGCCAAAGACAGCTCAGCATTGGCTGTTCTTGGATTTTTCATAGAGGTGAGCATGTCATTTATTATATCCTGAAAGAAACGCAAACCTAAAAGTATATTCATGGCTTAGTTGTGCACACACACAGGCTTTTTATTTTATTACTATTTTTTTTTCTTTTAACAACAGGGAACCAGTGAAGTGAACAAAACAAAAAGCTGGGATGTCCTTACATCATTTTTGACAAGCATCCCCAATTCAGGTGAAAAACATATTTGTCAGGTTTTATTTACTTATTTATTTTTTGAGTGAATTCTCAAATATTGGTGGATTTGGTTAATCTCTGTTCACCAATATGATTTAACAACACATAACTAAAGAGAGCCAAGTTGTTTTATGACACCCTACTGATTTTATTTTATTTGTATATTTAGGTGATACAACCACAGATATCATGAATCAAACCACACTGAACAGTCTGATTGAAGGTGTGGACAGGACCAAATATTACCGTTATCAAGGCTCCCTAACTACACCCAGCTGTAATGAAGCTGTGGTTTGGACCGTGTTTAAAGAGCCCGTCAAAGTCAGTCACAACTTTGTAAGTAAAGACAGCTCTATGGTTCAATAATCCATGAAAATCATATATTTGATTCAATGTTATTCATATTCTGAGTTTAAAAAAAAGTAACCGTATTTATTTTATTTCTCCAAACAGATCAACCGCTTTAGCACTACTGTCTTTTTCAAAGATCCAGATGCTTCAGTTCTGATCACCAACAGCTTCAGAGGAGTTCAGCCCTTGAATGGTAGAGTTGTGACATCACAGGTGGAACAAACAGCAGCTTCATCAGCGGCCACATCCACTTTATCTGTTATCACAGTACTCCTCTTGTCCAGTTTGTGTTGGCTATAGAAATACACTTTGTGCACATTTATGAAATGATTTAATTTATTGCACTTGAAAATGATGTACGCTTTGATTTGCTTTTGATCTTGACTGAGGATATCTGTAAATATTGTTTGATCCCTTGTGAATCTTGTTACATGAAAAACTAAATGTAAATAAGAAGTTTATGACACAGCTGTTTCTTTTTCTACCAATTGTGTTTCTATTACTATATTTTTAAAAGCACAAGTTGCTATATGTGAGGATAACCAGTTCTTAGGATATATTATACATTTTTTAAATCCCAAATTCTTAGTTTAGAACATTTGAAATCATATGTCATTATATTCAATATTGGATAATTCAGTAGTATTTGTTTTCAAATTGTAAAACACGATTAGTTTTAAACTGAGTTATTACATTTAAAATAATAAATGTTTGCTGTTTAATATAAAATGTCTCCAAATGATTTCTGTTTATGCACTATATACAGGTGAATCTCAATAAATTAGAATGTCTACTGAAAGGAAGGTTCAGTCTTTGGTTCTTTTAATTGCGATGATTTTGGCTCACATTTGACAAAAACCCACCAAATCACTATATCAACAAATTAGAATACTTCATAAGACCAATAAAAAGGGTCCAATGTGCTGGAAAGGTTTCCTGGAGTAGTTTCCTCTCCCTCCATCTGGAGGCGTTGTATTTGTTAAGAGTGTATGTTTAACCTTTACTAGCATGAGAGTTAGAAATGCAGCACATGTTGAAATGCTGACAGCAGAATAGTGATGGGAAGTTCGATTCTTTTCTGCGAACCGGTTCTTTCGGACGGTTCGATTCAATAAACCGGTTGAAAAAACCGGTTCATCGGTTCTTTCACGCTTGACGTAATGGCATCACGTCTATCAAACATTCAAATATATAAAGTCAGTAATCATAACTTTAGTCAGTTAAAACCTCATAATCATGAAAAGTTTACATTTGAGTTTTTCAACAACACCTAAATACAGTAACAGCAATAATGTGCATATGAGGATTTAAGTCTTGAAGATATAAAGTAAATAAATTAGGTGTCATCAGCGCAGAAACCATGATCCACTTACTAAACATAATCCATTGCGATGTATTTGTTATTAAATTAACTTACGTTTCGCCAGATTGCCCTTCATCAAAGCCCTCGAAATTCCCCTCGCTCATAACATTACTAGTACAGAATCAGAATCAATCACCAAAAGAATCCCTTCGGTTCAGACATGCTGTGAGTCAGTTGGCTTCACGCTGAATCGCGCATGCGCAGTATCATCGGTTCTCAATTCGGACACGTCCATCAGAAACGATTCTCGGTTGCGTGTACTGATGATCCGAAAACCGATGCAACCGGTTCTTGACTCGAGAACGAGAATCGCTCTAACCGGCACGTGCTGCAGTTCAGTTTCATCAGCTGCTCTACTCGTGTTCATGTTCTGTTTACTACAAACTCAATTCCTGAATCTGTCATCATTAACTATAAATACAGTACAGATATATCATAAATCATCCCTTATTCCTATTAAACATAAGAGTCTTTAGAGTCTTAATTATTGTCCAACTTCCCTGAAAACCCATTTGGCCTATATACATTATATACAATATACAGATTGGAAACATTAATCAAAAAAAAAAAAATAATAATAAAAAAAATCAAAATAAAATATAGTTATAATAAGACGTAATTTATTGGAGACGTGAACAGTTTCAAACGATTCAGTTCGATTTGGTGAACTGGTTCAACCGGTTCACTAAAAAGAACCGGTTAAATTGAACGATTCATTCACGAATCGGCCATCACTACAGCAGAATCCACTTCTGATGTGATCTACATTCATCCTTTTTTGTTGTCTTACAGAAATCATTGCTTGTGAGTATTTTATGTTTAATATGAGTCTTGAAGACAATATTCGTGAACATTTATGTTAAACAAGATTATATTTGATAGCTTTAGTTTTTAATGAATGTTAGCCAGACTTTGCATAGATACTTGTGAACATACATTAGAATACAGTCTAAATGCTGTTTTATTTATTTTTTATTTTTTGTAGTTTCACACTGTCGGTAACTGAAGGATAAGTCATATAGCACTATTTAGTTACGTTTTTTTTCTTTCACTATTGAGAATGGCATTAACCTTTTCTTTTACAATGTTGCAACTTTTATTTGTATTTGTGTACATATACTGTGTGTATGTATGTGTATGTATTTATCTAGTTGCTCAACTGTCTTAGGTCTTCTTTGTCGCATCTTCCTCTTTATGATGCTCCAAATGCTTTCTATGGGTGAAAGATCTGGACTGCAGGCTGACCATTTCAGTACCCGGATCCTTCTTCTACACAGCCATGATGTTGTAATTGATGCAGTATGTGGTCTGACATTGTCATGTTGGAAAATGCAAGGTCTTCCCTGAAAGTGACAATATCTGGATGGAAGCATATGATGTCCTAGAACTTGGATATAAATTTCAGCATTGATGGTGTCTTTCCAGATGTGTAAGCTGCCCATGCCACACACACTCATGCAACCCCATACCATCAGAGATGCAGGCTTCTGAACTGAGCGCTGATAACAACTTGGGTTGTCCTTGTCCTCTTTAGTTCAGGTGAAATGGCTTCCCAGTTTTCCAAAAAGAACTTCAAATTTTCATTAATCTAGATTAAAATGGCTCATTCGAATTCTGCCGAAGGCATTCAGAATATGTATGTTACCCAAATAAAATTGACAAACAGTAAGTCTTTGAGAAGGGGTTTATCAAGCTAGGTGGTGCATTAGAAAAGGGGCTCATCTCCTGTTTCCAAAATGCATCACAAAGTGCTTGAAAAAGCTGTAAACTAATTCCACATTGCACAAGGTGCAAACAACCTTACGCCTGTTTCACACTAATGTTTACGTTTTTTTCAAGTTTGTAGGTGTCAAGTTACGGAAACCAAATAATTAAATGTAAAATAGCACTGGATAGTCTTCAATGTAAAAATGAAATATACAATCAAACCTACATTTATTCAGACATATTCAACATTTCTCATAGTATTACAGTTTTGCTATATATATATAAAAAAATATACCTGGTGTCTGAATAATTTTTGGTTTGACTGTTAAAACTACAAAGTAATTCAGTCAAGAGCAGTGAGTGATTTTCTTTCATTTTCTTCGATGAACATTACAGCAGCCAGTAGCTAAATTAGGCGCGGTCACTTTAAGAGACGATGAACGCATCCAATATAATACACATCCCATTTTTTCCCTCAACTGTTTACTTTCACTTAAGAAATAACTGACAGTTTTTTCGAGCATAATTTCCAAGGTAGATATTTTGACATATTTTGTATGTATTTGTCGGCACAAGAGCAAAAATAAGCAAATTCGATGTTCAAGTGTTTTAAGACGCCTTTCTCTTCGGAGAAGAGAGCTCGGTTCAGTGTCGCTGTCCGTGTTACCCGGCTCTCTCTCTCTCTCTCTGCACTGAACACAGTGGGCGAGTAACCAGCTACTCTGTTCAGCTTTTCCGCGTCTTGTGTTTGGATGCTTTAATGTTTAAATCGGCAAGCGGTAAGGCGTAAAAACATGTGAAAAAAAAGCTTTCATGACGATGCGCAGCAGTGGCTCGTTAACTGTCCTGAGCATCTTTTTAGGCTGACCTCAGCCAGTCGGTTATATAAAATATCAAGGTGAAAGTCATCTTAGCTTGCTTAGTATAGACCCAGCTCCTAACCCAACTTTTACAATAGATTAGCGGAGATATTTTTTTTATCGCACAATAAGAGTCTCGCGTTAACGCTGATAACGGCCCACCACTAATATATATATATATATATATATATATATATATATATATATGTATATGTATATGTGTGTGTATATATATATATATATATTTATATATGTGTGTGCGTGACCCGTCACGGAAACCAGTGACAAAAGTCGGCAGCACAACTTTCAAGCAAAATGAGAAAGAAGTGTTTTTTTTTTCAAAATTGGTGATTTTCGTTTTTTTGCAGAATCTGTTAGTTGAGATCACAAAGAAGCCTCTCCGTGTTTGAGATAGCAGTATTGGTATATTTAAAAGCGTACATTTTGAGGTTGAAATCAGGTTGTTTGTCGGAGATTCTAGCACGCAGTAAAGGGCGTTTCATTGTCTGTCTGTATTTCCATACTGGTTAAGCCGGCTTTTGTTTCTTTTGTTATTGCCCCCGCCCTCCGAGGGAATCGTGGCTACTTAGTATGCAGCGCTCTGGCCGGCTCTAGCTGATATCGAAATTCAATGAAGATGTACACCGCAAAGATGAACGCAGACGAGCTGAACCATGGCCGTTACACAGAAAATGTTTTGAAGTACTTGAAGACAAGCCGGATGCTTATAAACAAGTGCTCACTGATTCTGAAGACGATCTGAGCAACGATGAAATCGGCATAACAAGACTGTATAATATCCCTAATCTACAACTGAGCGAAGATGATGACGAGGAAGAATGTATTGGACTGGCGTCAGACGAGTTGGACCGTAAGATATCAGAGGCTCGATAGTAACATTTGATGGGGATAAAGACAGAGAAATGTGGAAAATCCGTAACATTTAGAGGCAAACAGACGCACAGTCCAAACTTCGGAGATGGTTACATCCACAAAGAAGACCCCGACAAAGAGAAAGTGTGCCCGAACGACTAATTTAATTGGAGGCATCGAGATCTGCAAGAATAATTTTGTTTCTTATGGGGTGAGTTTCCATAAACATCAAAGTTTGTCATTTTGTGTTCATTCTAATAACACGTACACGTTATCTCATGTTTAGTCCATGTTTAGACCTTCCCATATCTACCTATTGTTATTAGCTAGCTCATCGGTTATCACAGAATCCTGTTAAAAAGTCCTAATGCTACACAATGAAATCAATTCACTAAGTTTTACGTAGAAAACCAGCAAATAACAAATAAAATTAGCATCAATATGTACTTTTTGTTTAAATAAACATTAAAATAATAACAGTTTAAAAAAGTCAAAAAAGATAAATTACTGAAATTTACAATGCACATTCTCCTTTATTATTAATCGTATGCGGCCGATTTTTCCAGTAGTGTCTGTCGTTGCTATGCAGGGGGTATGGCTTATCTAAATGAGATGTGAATGAGCCCCATTGTCACTCGCAGCAGTGAGAACTGCACAATCTTTAAAGGCTATTTTCTGCTTTTTGAGCTTTTTTGAGTGCCTACTTTCAAATGGCCACAACTTCTCCAAATATTATCAAATTTCCATGTGTTACACATCGTTGGAAAGCTAGGATCCCAAAGAGTCCCAAAGAGTACATTTATTTAGCATAAATACTGTAGATGTTTGAAACGTTATGGGGTAGAAACTAAATTACTCCTCTGGTTCTTGTTTCAGGAAGAAGTCTTAACCTAGTTTTCAGGAAGAATCTACAGGAGTTTTCTTTAATGTCCGAACCACAGGTTCTACTGAACCTCAAAAAACTGGCGGAAAAGACATTGTACACAAGCTGCTGTGACCATTGCAAAACACATCTGCCCATAAATACCTACCTCATAAAGCAGAAAGACTCCCGTATTTGAACTGCCTTTGGAAAGATTTCAGCACCTCTAACCTTTCCTGAAAGTCAATAAACTCTCTGACTGTCATGAGGAATTAACCACATTGCAGTGTAGTATAAAAAGTCTACACAACCCAGTGTTCTGAGATGTAAAAAAAATAATACAATAATAAAATCATGGCATTTTATAATGAGTCACGGTGCTCTGTGGAACAAATTACAATCTAACTCTTCTAGTAAATATAATTACAATTATCTTAAGTAATTTTGATTAATCCTGAATTGTGTTGTGTTGGGTCATTGTGAAGAAGTACGATTCAGTATTTCCAATACACTAGAAGTGCCATGACTGTGCCTTGAAGGCCATCATCAACAAGAGTAGACGGTCCAAGGAAACGGACAAACACACGTGGTGTGGGCACAACAATGACATTCCAATAAAACAAGGCACCTGTCAAAAGAGACTTAAAGTAACTGTAATGGGAACATGAAACAATATACTTAATTCTTTATCTGTCTGGACCAGGATGGCTGGTCGGAAGCCTTTACTCCCTAAAAAAAAAACTGTGTCAAAATGTCCAATTGAACGTCTGAATATTTGGGCCATTTGTTGAGCCAGAAGACCGCTCATCACTCAAACACCACAGTACTCACCTGTAGAATGACCAGTCTGGAGCTCTTTTGCAAGGATGTGTGAAAAATTTAGAAATCAAGAAGTAGATAGAAACTTATTCTAAAGACCGGCTGCTGAACAAGAAAAAGATGTTCCAAACAAATACTAGCTGAGTGGTGTGCATGCTTGACCAATCAACATATTTAAAGTCTTTATTTTTCTTTGTTTTTCCATAAAAGTTTTTATTTGTGTGTTAGTTGTATTTAATTAACATTAATAATGCATTAAACGTCTAACATTATTTATGTTGGAGTAATTTTTATATCTCAAAAAGGGATTTTATCAGGAGTGTGTTTCACACTTACAGAGTTTTGGTAATTTTATAGTCTAAGTTTTTTTTTTCTTGTCTCTCCCAAGGAGGGATAAGGTTGAGACACTGCCTAAGTTTTTCAATCAATTGTATCTTGTTTTTATCTATCTAGAATCAAAGCAGATATAGCTGTTTATGAGAGCTACTGTAGGGCCTGCCAGACAACTGTTCGCAAATGTTTTGAATTATACAGATTTAATATATATATATATATATATATATATATATATATATATATATATATATATATATATATATATATATATATATATATATATATATTAGAAGTTCTGATTCATACAAATATGAAATCATTCATGAAATTATTGAATGAGACCCAGTGCCTTGGCAGAATATTTCCAGATTTTTTTGTAGAGCATGTTACAATATTTTATCTTTATAAAAAGGTAACTAATTATGTTGCATTGCCACATTTAAAGGAAAGTTGCTTTAGTTTCGTTCACCTACATTATCTGTTTCTCATCCAGAATTGCTTGACTTACAGGATTTTTTGTTTACATTGGAAAAGCTGTAGGGGAAAAAAAACAATGTTTCTTAGCCCTATCATTGTTTGCATGCAATAACAAAACATCATAATAAAGGCAAAGATCATGGGGGTTCAGTACCTGTAAACTTCACGGCCAAGCAAATCCAAGGCTGCTTTGCACCAATACACATATTCTGTTCTGTTATTTTGTCTTCTGTCACAAGTTAGTTGGAAAGCAAGGAGAAAGCTGAGGCAAGGATTTATATGAAAACGGTAAGATGATAACAGGAAGAAAGTGTGAAAAATACTATCAACAAATCAGTAACTTAAGTTACTAAGGACACAGGGACTAAAGTAAAAGAACTCTAAGAACCAAAACAGCATGTGACACTAGCATTCTTTCCAGTAGCCACAAGCTGGCACTCTACAGAAAACAAAGTTTAAGTTTTGAAGGAGTGGGGATCAGTGATGCGCAGCTCAATGTATAAATAACCCGCACCCGACCGATGTTTTCAACTAACCCGCCCGCAACTCGGACTGCAAAAAAAGAAAAAGAAAATATCGTACCCTACCCACTTCCTGACCCACATTTTTTACAAATAGTAAATGCGTTGTGCCTTTATATTAATTTAATTACTTAAATAGCCTATAATAGCCTACAGGATAATAAGTGTTATGACCGCACACATAAAGCTTGAAACAAATAACCGGTAAAGTAATGAATATCAATGTGTCTAAATTAGCAAGTAGACATTTAATTGTTTAGTAATAAACTGGTGTTTTCTGTGTCGCTGCAAAGATGAAGTTGACGATAAGGACGCCAGAGAGAAATGCACATTTCATATAGATTACATCATCAGAGAGTAGCCTATTTATTTTCATTTGAATATTTTCTTTTAAAATTAGACGTTTCAAGCTTTCTGTAATATATTGCCTATATTTGTTTTTAAACCAACTGACTAAAAGATTAAGACACTCCCTGACCCAGAATATATCACCCATTCACTCCAACTTTTTTCTTAGCTATTTCAAAATCTGGAAAAAGTACTGGGGTTAACTTGTTACTGCAGTCGGTAGAGCAATATGAATGTGTGTGATGTACGGTATGATAAATGCTCCTCACTTCTGCTGCCCAAACTTTGTCAGCCTGTGGGTCATTTGGTTTATGAAAAACGATTGCACTGATTTGCATGTTTCTTGATGATGTGTTTTTTTTCTGTGGTACTCACATCCACCATGTCGCTTCGTTTCATATTCTCCACTATGTCCCACAGAAAAACTGCTAAAATGCAAAAAGCTCTCTCTGCTTCACCATCTACATGTCTTAACCAAGAGTATGTTGTGGTCCGTTTGCTCTTAAAAGTGCATCTTCTCTTTTTCATGGCCACACTGGCCACGACTGCTTAACCTGAACGAACCGCGTGCGCGCTCTCCAATTTGAGATTGTTGACAATGTTGAGGAGGCATTGTTTGATTGATGTACGACTCAGCCTATCGACTAATGCTTTTATTGCTCTCTTCTGAACTATTGGACATAAGTTAACAGTAGGCCTATGGACGTATCCATGTATTTATTAGGCAGGGTCGAATGAAAAAGCAGGACAGATGCTCAATTTACGTGAGGCGGGACAAAGGGTAAAATTGCTGTACAGTACAATGTAAAGCGGGACAGGTGGTCACTCTATTTGCGCCAGTTATTCTGCCAATAAAATGTAGGCCTATGTATTTAAAAATTGTCTAGTACTATATAAATTACCAAGGTTTAATTGGCATCTTTATTTAAAACGACCCGACCATGACCCGAATATCATTAAAAATGATTTTGAATGACTCGTAACCGCGGGTGATCGCAGGCACCCAGTCATTTTGGATCAACCCGCACATCACTGGTGGGGATCAATGGAACAGGAAACCACCAGAGTATTAATATACAGGCGTCTTTCCCCACATCTCATTGAGAGAAAATGCAGGAAAGCTTTTTTTCTCACCTATACATTTGTTCCTTTTCCTCCACTTCCTTTCACCCATCCTTTCCATCACTCAGCTCACTTAGAATGGTCAATAGCATAATATAATGTTCTGAATGCAATGAATGCAAATGATAGTCATTTTAGTATAATTTGAAATGTCTCAAGTCGGCTGGACTCAGTCTTACAAGAAGTAGACTTAAAGGGATACTCCACCCCAAAATGAAAATGTTGTAATTAATCAGTTACCCCCATGTTGTTCCAAAGCCATAAAAGCTCAGTTCATCTTCAGAACACAATTTAAGATATTTTTGGTGAAAGCCTGCAGGCTTAAGATTGTCCCTTAGACTTCAAAGTAAATAACAGTGTCAAGGTCCATACAAGGTATGAAAAGTCGTTGTCAGAATAAGGGCTATGAACCAGTTCAAGGCACGAAAACAAAAACTGGAAACAAACGAAATTTTGACAGGAACACAAACAGAAATAAAACAATATAAAATTGTATAGTTCCGCACAGAATCGAAAATTTGAAATGGCCATTAACCGGTTAATAACGTTATTTTATCTTTCCACTTAATATTTGAAATTTGCTGTCAACCAGTCATGAATTCCAGTACGTCCAATGCAAATGTGACGTTGAAGCCAACGCATGAAATGCCCGCTCCGCTGTGAACTCATCATAGGCAAATCGCAATGCACTGCCCTTTGAGTTTATCTGAAACTATAGACTTACATAAAAAGGAATATAGGCATAAACACTAAATATATTTCACAAAATGAAAGAAACAATGTGTTAAATTACGGTTCATTGTGACTCGTTCCAAAGTTTTCAGAAAACAAAACAAGACAAAGAGTAGGATTTTTTTTTTTTTTTTTGCAAAAGCTTTAGTTTTTATTTAGCAAAAGCTTGAAAGCTTTAAATAATGTATTGCTTCTGTATAACCAACAGTGTTGGGAAAGTTCACTTTCTACATGAACTAGTTCAAAGTTCAATTCACAAATTTAAAAATGAACTAGTTCAGTTCATAGTTCAAACTACAAAATTTTGAACTAAGTTCACAGTTCCAAAATGAACTAGTTCATAGTTCTCTTTTTCCATATGTTGCTGCTAGCAAAATTATTGCAACAGCCCATATAGAATCACGGACAGCTATTATTTTATCAGTTTTAACAATGAAGCTATGAGTCAGATTTCATCTTCATATCCAATTTTGAATCCTTATCCAACCAGGGTTTACATTAGCATTGAGGGGACAGCATTTCCCCATTGTTGCTTTAATGCTTTGTCTCCCATTCTCACCGACCTTGTCATAAATATCATAAAATTATTTTAAATGATCATACGCCTTCATGTATTTTTTTTTTATTTATTTTTTTTTTTTTTGATGACGCATCACGCATGCGGCGGACGGCGGTGTGACACTGGTGGCTGGTGTTGCCAGATTGGGTGTTTTTCCGATACATATTAGCTGGGTTTTCGCCTGGAAGGCTCTATAGAAATCTGGCACCTTACTGAACGAAGTTAACCTGAGAGAGCGTGCCATTCACAGACACCAGAATGAACAAGTTGACAGTAACGTTCATCAGGCAGGAATACAGCATGTTCAGTTCACGTTCGCCCAAAATATGAACGAGTTCATGAACTATCGTTCAATGAACGCGTTCAGGCACAACACTGATAACCAACCATCGTTGGCATGACCATCGTGCCGAAGCCTTACGCGCCGGCACAACATCATTTCGCTATATTGAAGCCTGGTCATTATCAAAATATAATACTATTAAAGAAACAGATTTTTTTTCATAACACTGAACCATTGTACAAAATGTTGCGTTCAGTGTGACTGCGCCTCACTATGCTGATATAGCTGATGTGAAGGATGATATTTTATGTCGAAAGTAAAAACACTATATAATAAATAGTATTTGAGTATCCAGATGCGTCAAGAACATGGAAACATCTGGACTGGTGCCGAATGAGAGGTAGACATCAGCTTCACCTTAAACTAATTTGTTTTTTAATTAACGTTTTCATAGCCTAAACTTTCAACCGAGCGGCAACCTCCCGCTCTCTCTCGTGAAGCCAATAAGGAAGTGACTAAAACTGCAATTCATCGACCGGCCGCTTGAGGCTGGCTGCAAAAAGGAGTCAGTCCCATAGTGTTACAAAGGTAGCACAAAAGCGCCATCTAGTGGCTTTTAGTAGATGTGCTGGAAGTGATTGCACATGACAATAACAGCTACGCCACAGGAAAACTGTTCCTGAAGTCGCGATGCAGTGTTGGGGTTAATTATTAATAACTGTGTGCGTCCATTTGAGAAAAGTGAGTCTCTAATTTTTCATCATTTGTTTAAGATTTATTATATATGTGAATATCTAGAAATAATCGAGTATTTGGGTAATTCATCCACTCGATAGAATTGATGAGTCATGCCATATCGTTAGTATAGGATGAACGTCATTGTAAAATGGTCATGCACGTTGTTTGTTAGAGATTGAAGAGTTGCTCTTGGATTATTGAAACACATACCTTATTATTTGTTATGTACAAATTAATAAGTGAAGAAATTGTGACTTCTAAGTTATGATTCAGCCTGGTTAAGCTGTTGTATTGTGCTAGGCATGATGCTTAGCTAATCAACATCAATAATTATGCTTTATGTAACATTGATTACTGTTTTGTTTATTTGCAGCCACACACACAACCAACATGCTTATGATTATGAGTTAAATCTACCATCTCCATAAACATAAGCTGAGTGCCAACTGCTGCATCCAACTTTGTACCTATATTGTAAAGTGTGGCAACGTTGCTGTCTAATGTATGTCTGTGCTGCTGAAGAAAGTTCAGTAAACTGTTCAAACTGATTCCTGCCTCCTGTCCTGCGTTCTGACAGACGCTCCAAGGCGAGAACTATAACCTCCTAAGCACCTGTGGTCCTTTCTCTCAAACAATTTGGTCCTTCGAGCCGGAGCTCAGTGCTTACCTTGGTTAAAGATGGTTACTTCTAAAGACAAGAGTGAAGCCCTTCCAGAATCTGTGCGGCCAAGGCGTCATGTCCGACTGCCAGCCTATTTGTCAGACTACCAAGTAAATGTATCCAGCCACAGAGAACTGGCTTCCTCTTATACAGCAGATACTGCAGCACAGACTACATTTAGACGAGAAGAGGAGTGCAGTGCAGAGAGTGATGGAACTGCTAGGAAGATGTTTTCAGCTGGTTCAGCATCGGCCAGACCTGGAAGTCCGTATTCAACAAGAGATGATTGGGGAACCTTTTATGCTGAATTAGAGGACATTCAAGCTCAGCTTGGCCAGGACACCCAGCTCATACGGAGTTTACGAGATAGAGTGCGCCAGCATGTATTATCCAAATGCTGTGGGGAGGAAATCCCACATGCAGATACACGCCCATTACTGAGAGATGACAGAGTTTCTTCGCCTGCAACCAGGCAGCCCTTTTCAAACCTTGCTCACTTATCATCCTCACCAGCCTCCTTCTCAGCCTCATCCCAAGTCTCATTACTCCAGTCCCAAGTATCAGCTGTGTCCTCAGGCGAGTCCCATTCAGTTACCCACCTAAATCCACAGAGACTCAGAACAACATTGGAAGTAAATCCACCTCCTCAGGAGGACGAGTCATGGCCTGAACCACCACCTTCTGTATGTGATGATGCACCATACAGAGCTAGGGAAGAGCCTGAATTCCCAGTCAGTTATGCTACTTCTATCAGTTATTCAAACCCAGTGAAATTAGCTGTGGAGAGAGCAGTAGCACAGCCCTACTATGCACATTATGTTCCAGCCTGTGTAAACTCATTCCAGAATCCGTCACTCAGACCTGACCGAGGGGATATAAGAACTAACCCCATTTCACAAGATACACAGGGTCAGAGCAGTTCATTGTATCCTTCCCTCGCACGCCCTCCAACTCAAGCTCCGTATTCAAGGCCCTATTCTACACCCTGGCTGAATGTTGCTCCACCAGCTCAGCAACAATCTATGTATGCTCCACGATCAGTGCAACAGACTGAACCATGGCTTAAACAATCAGAAATGCCATACAGCCAGCCACAGCCATCGCCTTATGAAACCTTTCCCACATCACTGCTAGCACAGGAGAAAGTCTATCTAGGCCCTAAGCCACGAATCCCCATGCTGGTTCATCGAGATCCTGCAGAATTCGCCAGGTTGAAGATGTCATTGGAGAATCTACTGCCAGCTGATACCACCGAGCTCTTTAAGTAGGCTACCAGATATTGGTTGACCATCTCAAATTAGAGGAAGCCTCCCTTATTGCTGACTCTTATCTGAACTCTGCCACCCCATACCCTGACACAATGACAGCCTTAAACGAGAGGTTTGGTCAACCGCATCAGTTAGCCCTCAAAAGAATTGCCCAAGTCATGGATGCTCCTGACATTAAGCGAGGGGATCATGAGGCATTTCAGAGGTTTGCACTACAGATCAGAGCTCTTGTGGGGATGTTGGAAACCCTTGGTGTAGAGGGAGAAGTGGAGTTGAAATGTGGTTCCCATGTTGCCAGACTGCTTGGCAAACTACCTCCAGAGTTGCGTGCAGACTTCCGCCGACACCTGTATTATCAGTCCGATTCAGTTTATACATTACCTGAATTCTCTAAGTGGCTCCAGTACGAAGCATGGTGTCAGGGCCATACCGAACCATTCACCAAAGGAAATCCTGAGTGCCGAACCAAGCCAGCCCGCCTAACCAGACCAGCCACGGTCCTCCATGGTGCCAAAGCTGCCTCACAGATAAAGGGCCCAGATCCAGGAACTAAAACATCCACCTCAAGTAGGAAAAGGGGTAAAGTGCTACCTTATTGTCCATATTGTGAAAGCTCTGAACATTTCTTAAGTCAGTGCGCTACTTTCCAGACTTTCACTCCTGAGCAGATCCGTACATGGATTACTGATAACAAGAGGTGCATAAAATGTGGTAGATCTCATGCTGTTACAGATTGCACTCTTAAGAAACCATGCAGCATTTGTCAAAACAAACACCTTCAGATACTGCATGAAGTCAATTCCAAGGCAGGTAAAGAGGGCATATGCATGTTGAGCTCTGCAGTTGGCACTGCTTACTTGAATCGTCCAACAGACTGCAGCCGGGTATTACTGAAAGTGGTGAAAGTTTGTCTGCAGTATCGTGAACGAGTTCTGGAGACTTATGCTGTCCTCGACGATGGCTCTGAGAGGACTATTCTTCTATGTGAAGCAGCAGATAAGCTCGGCTTGCGTGGAATCCCTGAGGAACTGGCATTGAGAACAATCAGACAAGAAACCCAAGTACTTCAAGGAGCCTCTGTCTCTTTCAGTGTTTCCTCTGCCTCACAGCCTAAACGGAATTACCACATTAGTGGTGCATTCACTGCTCAGAATCTGGGACTGGCTGATCATTCCTACCCACTAGCCACCTTACAGAAAAGGTACCGGCACCTCAGAGGCTTGCCACTTGAGCCATTCGATCGAGTATCTCCTCTCCTTCTCATTGGAGCCGATCAACCTCATCTGATAACTCCAATAGAACCAGTGCGTCTGGGACCACCAGGAGGACCTGTTGCGGTATGGACCAGATTAGGGTGGACACTACAAGGCCCAGCCAGAGGTCTACCACACCATCCTAGATCCCAGAACTGTTACCTGACCTCAGTAAACCCTGAAACAGCTGAACTTCTGAGAAATGTGGAGAAGTTGTGGCAGGTGGACACGCTACCATTCAAATCAGAGAAACAGGTAACTCGATCACGAGAGGATCAAGAGGCACTCTCACTGCTGGAAAGTAAAACCATCCGTGTTGAGCATAACAAGGTCCAGCACTATGCAACCCCTTTGCTACGGAAGAGAAATACTTCCCCTTTTCACGCAACTAGAGATGCTGTCATGCCAAGTCTCCGAGGTACAGAGAAACGACTCGCTAAAGATGAAGACAAAGCCTCAGCATACATAACAGAAATCAGTAAACTTGAACTGGCAGGCTCAGTACGCAAGCTGACCGAGGAAGAGGTTGCACAGAGTGAGGAATCATGGTTCATTCCTCATCATTTAGTACATCATAATGGGAAGAACCGCCTAGTATTCAATTGTTCTTACCGATTCCATGGCCGCAACCTCAACGAATCTCTTCTTCCTGGGCCAACCCTCGGTCCGTCACTCCTGGGGGTGCTGCTTCGTTTTCGCGAGCATGCCATCGCAATAAGTGGAGACATAAAGGCCATGTTCCACCAGGTCTGCCTCCTGCCTGAGGACAAGTCCCTTCTTCGGTTTGTGTGGCGAAACCTCTGCCGTGATGTGCCTCCTGTGGTGTATGAGTGGCAGGTCCTGCCATTTGGCACCACATGTTCTCCTTGTTGTGCCACCTTTGCCCTCCAAAAACATGTGCACGATCACAGCAATGAGGAAGAAGATGTCAGGAATTCGGTAGATAGGTGTTTCTATGTAGACAACTGTCTACAGAGTCTACCGTCAAAAGCTGAAGCCAAAGAATTACTTGAAAAATTGCGAGTCCTGTTGGCATCAGGGGGCTTTGAGATCCGCCAGTGGGCTAGTAATGCCCCCGAAATTCTCAGCCATCTCCCTCAAGAAGCTCGCTCAGATAATGCTGAACTGTGGCTCACCCAAAACTCTGCTGATATTCAAGAGTCTACATTAGGACTAAGATGGCACTGCCCTACAGATACCATTGGCTATAAGCATAGACTGGATGAATACGGCCCAACAACAATGCGTACTGTGTACCGTACTTTGGCCAAACAGTATGACCCTTTGGGGCTAATATTGCCATATACAACTCGAGCCAAGGTGATTGTACAGCGACTCTGGGATAAACAAAGGGAGTGGGATGACCCATTACTACCTGAGGAGCTGCTGCAAGCCTGGAATGCATGGGTATCAGAACTGCCTGAATTATCTCTTATTACCTTACCTCGCTGCTATGTTCCCACAACAATGGACCAGCCAGATGTGACAAGAGAGGTCCATGTGTTCTGTGATGCATCTGACAGAGCATATGGATCAGTGGCCTACCTACGCTCTGAAGATGCCTATGGTGGAGTTCACCTGGCTTTCCTGCTGGCCAGATCTCGAGTTGCACCAAAAAGACAACAATCCATGCCAAGACTGGAGCTATGTGCAGCAGTCACTGGAGCTCAACTTGCAAAGCTGATAGTCATTGAGCTCACCTTACCCATCAAGAGAACAATCCTGTGGTCCGACTCGACCACCGTCCTGACATGGCTCCGGTCAGACTCGTGTCGATTCAAGGTCTTTGTGGGAACCAGGATTGCTGAAATCCAAGAGCTCACAGATCAGCAGTCATGGAGGTATGTGAGCTCCACCCTTAACCCAGCAGATGACCTGACCAGGGGCAAATCCTTGATGGAACTAGCACAACCAAATAGGTGGTGTCAAGGCCCATCCTTTCTATTGCAACCACCTCATGAGTGGCCTGAAGCTCCAGCTTGGACATGAAGAAGACCCTACAGAGTTGCGACGGTCCTTGTTCTGTCATTTCATCTCAACCAGCTCGGATAAGTCTGTCCCTGATTCAAGTCAGTATGCTACATGGAGTGAACTAGTGGAGGCCACAGCACACACACTTCAGCATGATAAAGCAGAGCAAGACGTTTCACCTACTTCCAGGGCTTATCAGCAGGCAGTCCTTTTCCTCATTCAACAGTCCCAGCTCGAAAGTTTCCCGGAGGAATACCACCTTCTCAAGGCCAACAAATCAGTCCTTTCCAGTAGTCGCCTTCTTGTTCTGGCTCCTGAATTTGATGCAACAGATGAGATCATCCGAGTTGGCGGCCGCCTTCGTAGAGCAGAGGATTTGGACCCAAACTTCAAACACCCTATTGTGCTAGATCCGAGCCATTACATCACCAAATTATTAATCCAGGATTGTGACCAGAGATTATGCCACCCTGGACCAGAGAGTGTCTTCGCTGAACTTCGGCGGTCTTACTGGATATTGAGAGGGCGCGAGGCTGTCCGGAAGCACCAGTATGCCTGTCTGGAGTGCCGAAAGTTGAGATCTAAACCTGTTGTACCAAAGATGGCTGACTTGCCTCCTGCTCGACTCCGTTTGTTCAAGCCAGCATTTTATTCCACTGGGATGGACTGCTTTGGGCCATTCCAGGTGAAGATTGGCAGGCGTACAGAAAAACGGTGGGGTATTATATTTAAATGCCTTACCACTCGAGCAGTGCATCTGGACGTACTCACCTCCATTGATACAGATGCCTTCTTGATGGCTGTACGGAGGTTTACCGCACGCCGTGGTACCCCTGATGAGCTTTACTCAGACCAAGGGACAAATTTCAGAGGAGGAGAGAAAGAGTTGAGAGAGGCTTTCTCTGTTATGAGTACTGACCTGCAAGGTTTGCTGGCGAAACATCAGATCAACTTTCACTTCAATCCTCCAACAGCTCCACACTTTGGAGGAGTGTGGGAGCGAGAGATTCGCTCTGTGAAAGCAGCACTTAGCACCACAATTGGAGCACAGAGCGTTCCCGAGGAAGTACTCAGAACAGTTTTAATTGAGGTGGAAGCGATCTTGAATTCTAAACCGTTGGGGTATGTGTCATCCAACATCTCAGATGTTGACCCAATAACACCAAATCATCTTCTGATGGGGCGGCCCAGTAGCTCATTTCCGCAAGTTGTCTACCAAGATTCTGAACGCCTAAGCCGCAGACGGTGGAGACAAAGTCAGATACTGGTGGATCACTTCTGGGCCAAGTTTATAAGTTACTACTTACCTAATCTGCAGCTGAGGCAGAAATGGCAAGGAACTACTGCGGATCTTACAGAGGGGTCTGTCGAGATGATGGTTGATCCCCAATTGCCAAGGGCTCTATGGTTAGTTGGCAAAGTGGTGAGGGTGTTTCCTAGTGCTGATGGACATGTAAGAGCAGCTGAGGTGAAGGTCGATAACAAGAGTTTTACCAGACCTGTGGTAAGGTTAATTAAGCTGCCTGAACTGCCTAATGATGATTAAAATTCAATTGGAACACATTTACACTGCAAATGTGGGGGCGGCTGTTACAAAGGTAGCGCAAAAGCGCCATCTAGTGGCTTTTAGTAGATGTGCTGGAAGTGATTGCACATGACAATAACAGCTACGCCACAGGAAAACTGTTCCTGAAGTCGCGATGCAGTGTTGGGGTTAATTATTAATAACTGTGTGCGTCCATTTGAGAAAAGTGAGTCTCTAATTTTTCATCATTTGTTTAAGATTTATTATATATGTGAATATCTAGAAATAATCGAGTATTTGGGTAATTCATCCACTCGATAGAATTGATGAGTCATGCCATATCGTTAGTATAGGATGAACGTCATTGTAAAATGTTCATGCACGTTGTTTGTTAGAGATTGAAGTGTTGCTCTTGGATTATTGAAACACATACCTTATTATTTGTTATGTACAAATTAATAAGTGAAGAAATTGTGACTTCTAAGTTATGATTCAGCCTGGTTAAGCTGTTGTATTGTGCTAGGCATGATGCTTAGCTAATCAACATCAATAATTATGCTTTATGTAACATTGATTACTGTTTTGTTTATTTGCAGCCACACACACAACCAACATGCTTATGATTATGAGTTAAATCTACCATCTCCATAAACATAAGCTGAGTGCCAACTGCTGCATCCAACTTTGTACCTATATTGTAAAGTGTGGCAACGTTGCTGTCTAATGTATGTCTGTGCTGCTGAAGAAAGTTCAGTAAACTGTTCAAACTGATTCCTGCCTCCTGTCCTGCGTTCTGACAGACGCTCCAAGGCGAGAACTATAACCTCCTAAGCACCTGTGGTCCTTTCTCTCAAACACATAGACTCCTCATGTTAAAATGCAAAAATTTACAACAGAAAAAAAAACATGTTTACAGCCTGGTTCAAAAATTTATTTTGGTCTACATTGCTAATTTTGGCCTTCATGACAACTGCGAGGGGGGTGAATTTTTTTTAGAACTCATCCGTTTAAATTATATTAAGCCTTAAAGTTCTGCATAATTAAGGGCGTGGTCACTTGAGTGACAGGTGGATTGCCGCTGCTGACAATGCCGTCGCGCTAGGTGGGCGTGGCTTCAGCAATCAACTCCCGTCTTTTTGCCCATCTTCGATTATCTGGGAGAGTCGCACTGACGCGCTGCCAAGATGGCGACGGCCCGCTCTGCACACTTTAGGCTTCAAAATCGCTATTGAGGAGTCTATGGGTGACGTCACGGACACTACGTCCATATTTTTTTACAGTCTATGCTTTCAACCGATAATATTCAATATTGCTCATTAAACATTTATTTAAGTTCATTTAAAATAAGATTCAGACCAGAGCATTTGATGAGTAAATGTTGATTCAAAAATATTTTAAACCAATGTACCTGGGAAGAGCTGATCATGGCAAGATTCGCTGAGACTCAGTAATAGCTCTTTTAGTTTTTAGGAAGGTGTGTGAGGGTTGGCTCTTAAAAGAGCTGTTGAGCTCGATATTGTAGACCTGAAAAAGAAGAACAGCATTATCTGCAAACAATCCTGTAAGACAGAAAGGAAGGAAATATTATTAATTACGTGCAACTTGTACATTACACTGGGTTTTGTTTAGACCATAAAAGCAGCCTCTTTGAAGATGCTGTATAATTAAATGTTAAATGCATCCATTATTGAAAACAAGTAATTAAGAGCAAGCTATAGGCATATTAATTATTTTGATAGTGTCAGATGAGACAGTTCTGGGCTTGTACAATACATAGAAGTGTTAAACTGAATTATTAAGACTGTGATGTGCGACTGTGTTTAGGGTACATTTTTAAGACTTTGACCTTGTCCAGATAACCACACTTGCAGTCTTGGCCAATTGAGAGTGTGTGTACGTGACAGTGTGCATACAAGACTGTCCCCGGTCTTAATAATGCCAAAGCACAGCATCCTTAACACACACTAAACCTCTCCAACACTGAATAACTTAAAATAAACCCCCAAACTTTGGAACTGATAGCAAGTATCGCAATGTGTGCTGAATGAGACTTCTTTAACGTGATTTCATAGTGATAAACATCTCATGCCCTCGCATCGAAATTCTGACGCCAAAAGTTTCCCACTGAAAGCAATGAACGTTGTAGTGCGTCGATACTTCGACGCTGAGAGAGGCACATTTGGTGTCATAAAACTGACGCTAGGGGCGCTTGACCATGCTTCGGTTTTTGACGCCTTTAGAGTGAGAATGGGTTGAAACTTTAGAGGATGTGTTTTGGAGAGAAACTAATAATAGTTTTTACAATGTTTGTAAACATTTTGCTTTAGATTACAGGCATTTAATACCTTCATTATTTTCGAATGTAATAGGGCTCATAAAATGGGACGTGAGCAGAGACTTCCATTTTTTTTTTCATTCTCAAAATGTAATCTAATACAAGTGTTTTTTCTTTTCTTTTTTTAACAATGCAGCAAACATTTTTAAATATCTTAAAAATACTTTGATGTCTTTAAAATGTTAATAGATTTTGTCTTTTTTTTTTTTTTGGCATCCTACATTTGGGCAAAATCTAGAAAAGATGATGCTGTGACTATGCACAGCTGGTTATTGGCCAACGTTAGATCTCTAATTTTCACTTCATGACAACAAAATGCATATGGAAGAAGCTGATGTGCAAAGTTTGTGTGCCAGTATGCAGTTTCATTTGCACAGAGGTAATGGCAGAGTCACACCTGGATCTGAACATAGTTTGAATGGAAAACGATACCTATAATGGATTTATATATATGTGTGTGTGTGTGTGTGTGTGTGTGTGTGTGTGTGTGTGTGTGTGTGTGCGTGCGCGTGCGTGTGTGTGTGATGAAAGGTCTTATTTGCATATTGTGAATAAGGCTGAACACAATGGCAGTGTATCCAATGATACAGTTCTGGCAGCTTTGGTGTTTTTGTTGAGGTATGTCACGTTTCCATCTCTGATATTTATAATATCTGGAGAAATTATGTATATTTATAGTGTTTTAATTGTAATCACCCACAGCCCTCTAATGACACAGGGAAACCACAGAGCTGGAAGACATTAACGTCTTATCTAGCAAATGTCACTAATTTTCACAATTAACAAATTTATGCTGATTCTAAATTTGAAAAAAATGCATTGAAAATGAAAATGATTAAAAATAACATTGATACAATTAGATATGGAAACCAAATACATTGACCTCTTCACTACAGCTTTCTACATCAACAAGTCGACCAACTCTCCCCTAATAATCAATATGTATAGGGGTATTCAGCCCATCAATGGCAGGAATGAGACATCACAGGTATGTACCAAAACTACTGGCCTAATAACTCACTTCCCCTCTTCTGTGTCGTACTCCTGTACTGCATCCTACCTTTGTAAAACTTTGAATGTCTTCCAGGTTGTGCACTGAAGGTCTTAAACATTTGTTTGAAGTGTTTGATTACGCTTTTATAGAAGAGTGCTTAACTTTGATTTATATACACTGTTTTGAGAAGTGTTTGAGCTGCTTGAGGTTTTAGCATAAGTTCACTTATTTGAGGGCAGTAGTAGCTTTGCCATGTGAAATGTTGTACTGAATGCTGAAGGTGAACGATATGTCAGATTTACCTATTTGGTTTTACAAAAGTTTATCACCCTAATCTCATTAGAAAAAGTGAAACGCTGTCTGTTGCTTGTTTTGACTTTCCACACATGGGGCTTTTTTGACTTGTCTCTGTGTATTTGGGTTCCACTAGTGTCACTGTTAAGGCTGGGTTTGTTTAATGAGTGGACATGAGGTTTGTGTCAACTGATGTGCCAACATCTGACTGTTTGTTTTGTCAAAACCCTTTCCATACAGCCTTCATGTGTTCAACATGTTGCTTTAATTTTTTTGTGATTTTTATTCATTGTTCAATTTTCATTGAATTTTTATTATTAAAATCAATTTCAAAAAAAGAAGGGCCCTTGTCAATCGTTTCACAGCATGTGAGGCAAATTAATCTATATTTTTGTTTATGATCCTCTTTGATTTGTAAGAGATAAAACAGTGTCTAGGTACTTTTTATTTTTAATTGCAAATAAAGTATTGCCTTCTGGTGGGTTTAGTCATTTGAGGTTGGGGTGGGGGGTGGTTACATACACTTTAAATTTCTGGTTAAGGACATTTATTCATTTGTTTATTTAACTGGGACAGTGTATGGCACTCAGCCATACCAGAATTAGCTACAAGCAAAATTTCATCTGTAGTCCCTGATATGATCTACATATGATCATCTGATTTATTTTTGAAAGCAATTTGTTATAAACAAATGGCCACTAAACCTGGATTTTTTTTTTCATCCACAGTGTCTCAGGACTCAGGAATTTATTAACCAGCTTTTGTTTGTGTTGTTAAGGTTGCTTGGGAATCAGTTATTCAGAAATTTAACATTGTTTTTCTTTTTTATCTCCATGCAGTTTTGAACATTTTCAGCCCTCTGATGTATTCCTGCTTTTGTTGTAAAAAGTGTTTAAAAGTGCAATATAAAGTATATAATTTTTTATTAATTCTATATGATAAATGAATTTACTGATCATTTATAACTTAAACTTTTTTTATTGTTAAATATTCATTTTATATATATATATATATATATATATATATATATATATATATATATATATATATATATATATACACAAAAATTATTATGGCGTGCCAAAGCCAATAAAGTGATTCAATTGATGGACTGGAGTGGTGTGGTTTACTTGTGGATTATTGTGATCCTGTTTTGATAGTTGTTTGGACTCTCATTCTGACGGCACCCATTCACTGCAGAGAATCCATTGGTGAGCTACATTTCTCCATATCTGTTTTTTTTTTTTTTGGAGAAGAAACTCATCTACTGTACATATCAAATGGCACAGAGTAAAGTACACTCTATGTAAGCAGAGCATAAAAAGTAAAGTTTTGGACATAACAAATACAAGTTATAACATTTTAAAATAAAAAATAGCATAATGATAACAATATAATGACCATAACAGGGTTAGTTTCATTAAATTAGTTTTACATAACTTTTGTTTCCTGACACTAAATATTTGTTTGCTGAAATAAAGAAATATATATTAACAATCTACTTTTCAGCTACATGACAACGTTTCTTATTTTTAATTTAATGTGAAGTACTTAAATAAGTAACTACATAAGATGATAGAAGGAATAAAAACCTAATCTCTAGTAAAAGTAATAAAAACATGCACAACAATCACTAAAGCTTTAAATAAAATTAAAGCGAAAACATAAAATACAACAATAGAATCAAATTCAAAATATTACCAAAATATTTATATCAATGTCACTAAAATCAAATAATACTAAAATAACACTGTAACTCTATAACCAAAATATCAAATGCTTATAATTACACAAGTAATTATGATATTTTATGTAACTATTTATCTGTTAAAAGGATTTAATCACTCACCCCTATGTCTTTACAAAGGTGTAAAACTTTCTTTCTTTATGAAATACAAAAGAAGCTATGTTCAAAATGTCAGGGTAGGAAGGTTGTTTTTGACCCACTGGCTTTCATTGTATGGACAAAAACTGAGTGTTTTGGAGAAGAGAAACAGTTTTAGAATTAAATAAACAGGAATAAATGGCAAACATTTTTAAGAAATCATACAGCATGTGTCAGTGTTGTTGTTGGAGAACAAGTGCATCAAAACTCTCCTTCCACTGTCTCTTCTGACTCGGCTGATTTGAGCTGATCTTTATGTAAAAAAAAACAAAACAAAACATTCCTTCAGATTGTCAAATATTGTCCTATCCTAACAAACCCCACATCAATGGAAAGCATTTTTATCATCAGCTTTCAACTCTCAATTTCGAAAACTTACACTTAAGACTGATTTTATGGTCCAGGGTCACATATGCATTTGCATAGATGTAATTACGGTACAAAAACTTTCATAGATTTTCATCTTCCATTTCTTTCTTTCGGTTTAGTTAAATCGGAGAAGCTCACACACAGGGATCTCTCAGTCAGCTGGTGTTTCGGACATTATGAAGAATGTTTAGAATGCTAAACAGCCTTTTTTATTTCCTCTTCTCTGTGTTTTCTTCTGAACTTTGCCCATGTTCTTTTACAATTGTTTTGTGTGCACAAACAAATGATTACTGCAAAAAAAAAATTATCTTAATTAATTAGGCAACTATCATTTCCAGGTGACAGTATGATGACAGAGGTCCATCTAATGTGTGTCTAGGTGAACTCTGAACATTCCAGTTCTAATGACATTGACTGATGAAGTGTCAGAAGACAAACACTCACATGCGACACTGAAAAAACTAAAACAAAGTCTGAGCAGGGTTATTATAGCTAACTAAAAATAAAACCAAAAATGTTATCTGCCTGAGACATCTTTGTTATAATGTGTTGGTATGGGTTACGTTTTGCTTTGGACTTGACTGACAGACTGATGTTCTGATACTGCGAGGTTCATGCTTTGTTATAACCATATGTTGCATCATTCTGATTATTGTACATATTAAATATGAGAAGTTTCTATCAGTAGTCTCATATTCATAATTGTGACCACAAAGTCTGTTTAAAATGTCTACCATTGTAACATGTTTACATCTGCCAGTGTCTGTGTGTGTGCATATAAACAGTACACATAGAGAAAGTGTTTGATGTAAATACACATACATCACACATATATTACTTTTACTTTCTGCACAACTCTGTATACATTGGATCAATTTTAAAAACTTTAATGTACTTGAAATGTGCCCCAAACATACATATAATATACATATAATACATATAATATATAATATTTATTTCAGCTTGCAGCACACGTTCAATTTCTTATTTTCATTTAGTTTAACTTGATGTATTAAATTAACTAAAAACGGCAAAGCTGAATATATATATATATATAGAGAGAGAGAGAGAGAGAGAGAGAGAGAGAGAGAGAGAGACATACACACAATAATAAAAACAAATACATATTTTAAAAAGAAAAATACAAAAATAAAAACTAATTACAAATAAGAAAACTATGATAGTATTTTAGTGAAAATGTTTGAATTGTGTGAAATTTTAAGAAAATAATTGATCTTGAAACATTTTCTATGTATCTGAACATTGGATGCATCACATGATTTAAAAAAAAAAGTTTTATATATAAGTAGCCTATGTTTCATTTTTGTTTTTCAAAGAAATAGCAATGCAATAGTACTTTCACATCATGAATTATGTTCTTTGAATTAGGATTGTGACACTTGTTTCAATTGCATTTGTATGAATTTAAGAAATGTTAGACCCAGACAAAAATAAATAAAAATAAAAATAAAAAAAACATCACAGTAGGACCCACAATATCTTTATCAAAATGTCCAAGCAAAATTAGTTCCAGGCCTTGTGTATTTATGCAATGACCCCTACACAAGCTGAAGTAGTAAACCTCTGCTGTGTGTTAATGCTCCCATGTGGATCCTACTTGTCATCACAGCTAGAGATCATAAGAACTACATACAGCATGGGTCAACAACCTTTTGGGCATGAAGTGCCATTTATTTTTATTAAGTTCCATTCATTTAATTTCAGCCTCTTTATTTCAACTTTATCCTAAAACAAGCTCAAATTAATACATTTTACTATATTTGTATATTAAAGTATCATAGAACAAAAATAAAACTGTCTTTTACCATGTAAAGCTGCTCTTAGAACTTTTTGGAAATTAAGTATAATTTTAAGTACTTCGAGAGAGTCTGTAAAATAAGTCTGATGACTTTTGTCTTGTTATTGCAAGTGACCCTATACAAGAACACCTGGATAAAGCAGTAATATGATCAACAGTAACCAGGATGAAGCACTCATCTGTAAGGCTCTGTTCTGGTCACAGTCATATCCTCCTCTTTGACGTGGATTGTCAGGAAGTTTGGTCGGTTCAGGACACATCATCCAATCGACTGCTGTTATTGTCTAATTCTCCGTTCTTCAGAATTCAGTATGAGTTGTTCTTGAAGAAATAGCAATCTCCTGAGAGGTTGAGAAAGTAATTGTGAGTAAAATGCATTGAGATTGCATTCAAAGTTGGAGAAATGTTGATTTCATCAGTTCAACCCAAAATTTGTGTGCAGAAAACTGCATTGTGTAATTCTGAATTAAATATTTTAATGCTACATGGTTTTGTTGCATGACATTATCAGATTGAATGTTTACATGTACTTTTCAAATAAATAGTGTATCCTATTCTAAAGTGTTACCCATTTTAAAGTGTCATTAATGTAAAATACAAAATAACCTATAATGTTTCGAATTGTGTTTTGAAAATTTAGTTGAATAATTGAATAACCAATTAAGGGCAAAGCAGAAACCCAGTAAAAGAGATTCAGCTGAAAGTCAAATTTATTTTATGAATATAAATATATAAATTGTCCATATTTTAATAGAAGATATACAAAAATGTATTAAAATTGAACGATTCAGTTAGATCATAATTTTTAATGCATTTTGATGTCTAAAATGTACAGCTAACTCATGAAATGATTGAATAATAACTCCATAAATTACACTACATTGAGTATTAAATGAAAAAAATAAAAACAATTTGTAGACAAACCCGGAAACAACTTCGTATTTTAGCACTTCCAGCTCCATCCCAGGGAAGTCAATGGGTTTTTTGAAAGGGTTTTTGGTTAATGTCTGAAATAAGGTCTGTGGTGAACAAAAACTTTAGATATTTTTGACACTTTATGTTGTATTTATACGAAAAAACTAAACAAACAAACAAACAACAATAAAAAGAACAATACAAAAAAAAAGATAAAAGGAAAAGCTAACAAGTGTCTAAACTGGACTACAGAGGTTAATGTATTTTGTAAGGTATTTTGCTTCCCTAATTTGTCTTCTTTCAGACACAATTTCTTTTATTGCACTTTATCTATTTGCATCCATACATTTCTGTTCTGGAAATTTGGTAATTAGTGCATATTTTATAAGAGAATGGATATTTAAATATGTAATCATTTAATTTCTGAAAAGTTCTAATAATACTCTGATTAATCTGCTGGAGAAAGCATGGTAATATCTAGTTAATTTTTTTACTCTGTTCACCTGTAGTGTCTTGCATTACAAATCTTAAGTTTCTAGTGGCCTTTAAGATGATCAACTATGATCTGCCTTTCAATATCTGTGCATTTGTAAGAACAGTCATCGGATACCTTTAAAAAAGAAAACTTCTCCACTGATGTTTGCCACTGCATCAAAATCTCCTTTACAACGGTCCAGGACTGATGGATCAGGTCTAGATAAACAGAGAGGTCGCAGAGGCCATTAACACTTTTAAGTTGATGTGTTTGAGTGCTGGAGAAGTTCCACGCTGTATATCTATGCTACTGTGCAAATGTTTGGGGTGTCTTTGAAAGCATTCTCTTATTCTCAACACGGCTGCATTTATTTGATAGAGTAAAATCTGTATTGTGGAATATTCTGTGATGCAAAGCTGAATTTTCTGCATCATTACTCCAGTTTTCAATGTCATATGATCCATAAATCATTGTAATATGCTGATATATTATCATCACTTTTAGATAAAAATGGTACAAACAGGTAAAAATGACTCACTGTATTGGAACTTTGGGCCGAGGTGTACTCGGTGGTTTGGGCTGAGGTGGTCTCGGTGGTTTTGGCAAGGCAGGTGTGGGAAGATTTGGGAATGGTTTTGATGTGCTTCTCTTGCTTCCTGTCAGAACACAAACCAAAACCACAGCGAAAATTTTAGATATGGTCAGCTCAGCACATCATGATAAACTGTAAAAAATGGTTTACAGTTACAGACAATGAAATACGTTCCAAGCCTAATAAAAAAAAATGATATATATATATATTTTTGTACAATTTTAATTTAATTTACAGTATCCCTACCAGAGCAGGTAACCAGGGCATCTTCAGATAACCAGAGGCCCCTGAGCTACAGCATAATATAAGGCACCCTTACATTTGATTGTTTTTTTTTTTTTTAGCTTCCTGACAATTATATAAGGCAAATTATAATTATTTTTTTATTTTTATTGATATTCTAGTTATCTTTTACAACATTGTTCTGCATAAATGTGAATATAAGTTAATATCTTCCAATTTACTCTTTCCTTGAAAGAAAGAATTCTGCACTTGTGGAACTGCAGAATTATCCACCTTATTTTCCAATGTGGAAGAAGTTTTTTACAGCTAAAAATAGCTGGAAACAGGTGAAACCAAAATTTATAACTGGGAATTACGGGAAAATATAGCCAAAGGTGAGTTTGTGAGTTTGTTTACAGAATGCTGCTGCAACTGATGCTAACGCTCATATATTAATACATATAAAAGAATATATAATGTTCCAGCAGCCAGTAGGCCCCTCCCCAGTGCAGGCCCCTGGGCTTCAGCACGTTAAAGCCTGTGCGTTAATGCACCCCTGCAGGTAACTAAAGCTTATGAACATGCTCCTACCATAGAGCGACTGAATGGCATAGCGATCATCTTCCAGAAGAATGTAGGATGCGTAATCACCAACATGACCCTGGTAGTACGGCCTCATGATGGAATGATGAGCGGAGGAATGAGAGAGACCCAGGGCATGACCAAATTCATGCACAGCCACCGCAAACAAATCAGTGCCCCAGTCAGCTAAACAAATGGGGAGAATAAGATGAGTGGTTCTTCTTTGTTTGTAAGAACATTTATAAGTGGGGGAATCATCAGTTGAGGCCATTTTCAGCCACATCAAGATAAACCTCTTCAGACTATATTTCACGTACTACGTAAATGTTTAATCAAATGTTCTAAAATAAATATGGCATGTACTGTAACAGTAATGATTTTTCTCACTGTTTTTTTTTTTTTGATAAAGTTACCTGTCAGTACATTACTGCTGAACTTATACACTTGTTTCATGTGTTTCTTTGTAATTAATTATGAAATACATATACAGCAATACTTATTTGTTATGAAAGAAGTCAAACACCCCAAGCTGACAATGATACTAACTTTTGAACACTTTGTACAGCTGTTTCACAGCTAACATTGAACTGGTTTAATGAATGATCAATTTTAAGACATTAACACTTATTTTCCTGTTTATTAATGCAAAGTTCCTTTGAAACAATCTATATTTTAAAGTGCTATAGAAATAAATGACATGATTTATGCTATAATTAAAATAATAATAATAATAATAATAATAATAATATTATATATATATATATATATATATATATATATATTCTGTGGAATAAATGCAAATTCATGAATGCAAATATTCTGCAACCTTTGGGACTGCCATTCATCTATTAACCACTGAATATTTAGTAAAACCTTATACCTTTGTAGGTCCAGCTCTCATCATCGTCAAAATGTGTATCTCCAGAAATATCAGCCTCCCCTGGGAAGAAGGCATGAGCAAGTGTCCCTCCCTTCCCATCGAATGGATACCCATCTTCATGGTTCATTCGACCAAAAGAGATCTTGATATCAGCTTTGTCCTGCTTGTTTGAGGATGTAGCACGAAACTCGAGGTTGGTCACATCACTCCAGGCTTTAAGGGCATAGGCCATAATATTGTTCACTTCACTGGGATTGAGGAATGGAGGGAGAGATGGGTAATTATGGATGCTAGGACAAGAAAGAGGAAAAAAGATAAATCAGTGGCTGCACATTTATAAAGTTGACTGTATATATTGTGTCAGTGACCATTGTTAATGTTACATTGCAGACCTCCATGTGACTTCAGACTTTTTCCAGCGAAGCCCAGTGGTTGCATATCTTCTCTTCCTCCTCCGCTTTTTCAGCTTGTCCTCAGACCCTATAATGTCTGGCAGTGAACACCGTGGTGTGTTCATCAGTTTCAGTGTGTCACTGTCTAGAGAAGCGCAGGACAGAAGGGTCCAGATCAATATATAGACTTCAGAGATAGAGAGCCCATTGCAGTACGTAAAATAAAAACCTGTATGGGGAGGAGAGAAAATAAATGCTTCTTTCTCTAGAGATGCATTGACCAAACCATTCACAAGCCACCAACTACAGCATGAGGAAAAAGTCAGTCTAAATCTCTTCAGTACACGTGCATGTATGAGGAAATTAAAACATAGGGATCTGATTTTAATAAGATTTGAAAAAAAAGAAAAAAAAGAAGAAGCAGGAAACACTACACTACGGAAAGAAAAGGGGGAAAAAAGAAATGAGAACAGAAAGAAACAATGCCGTTGGACCATTTCCTGCATGTGTTGAATTTACCGAGTTTGCCTGTGTCTTTGAGGCCAGCGAAACGCTGCATTTCTTTAATGGCTCTCTCAATGCCTTCTTTAGTCTGCAGCTTTCCTGTGTGGGGATCCGGAGGGGGCAGGTATCCATACCTGCTAAACCAATCCTAAGAGAAATCAGAAATCACACGCTAAAAATGTTAGTATTGTCAGACACAGACGAGGACACAGAGGATTCAGTGCAATAGTGTTTAATGTGAATCAGAGGTTTCAGACACAGGTGAATCTTGATACGAAGTAAACACAGAATGATAATCTCTTGACACGTAGATGACACAGTGATAACACAACTTTCCTTTTGGTGATGGTGATACAGATGGCGACTCAGACGAAGACGATGGGAACAGGAATACAGATGATGACGAAGAAGGTTCAGCAGATCAGGTAGGTCAGACGAATGGCGTTCAGGTAAGTGTGAGGAGATCGGTGCAAGACCAGACCATGGGTGATGGTGACGGAGGGCTTTATATGTGACACTGGTGATGATGCACAGGTGTTCAGAATTCTGTTGATTGGGAACGAGTGGGCGTGGCGTAAGTGTCCGATTCAGGGAGTGTAGATGGTGTGGCTGTGACAGTACCCCCCCCTCCACGGGCGGCTCCTGACGGCTGGGATCTTGTGCGACGACCACGGCCACGGGGAGCAGGGCGGTCTGGATGGTCTCGGTGAAAGTCGGTGAGAAGACTGGGGTCCAGGATGTCGTTATGATTAACCCAGCAACACTCCTCCGGGCCGTAGTTCTCCCAGTCCACAAGGTATTCAAGTTGAGGACCCCGTCGTCGAGAGTCGAGGATAGCTCTCACCCGGAAGATGTTGTTGTCTTCTTCGATGGCCGGAGGAGGAGGTACGGCATCATCACCAGGGGACTCAGCTTACGGAAGGGCAGCCGGAGGCGGATGTCCCTCGTCGAGAGCCAGACTTGCTGTCCAGGTTGGTATTGCGGCGTAGGTCTTCGACGAGCGTCCGCTTGCTCCTTATGCCTCCTACCCCTAAACCTAACCTACCCATATTTTATTCCTAAAATCATTGGGAAATTATATCTTAACAAGGGTGTAGAAGCACCTTACCCTGATTTTAAGCCTAAAACATGTTGTACTTGGTGAAATCACGCTCACCAGTTTATATAGATACATTATGAGAGGTGGTGGGTCAAATAGCACATTTTTTACACAAATTGTGTGATTATAACACATTACAATATCTAAACACACTTTTGCCAAAAGAGGGCTAACACACTTGTTGACTTAAAAGCAACACAAAATGTGTTAACCTCATCTAGAAGTTCAAGAAATTTCCAACCCATCAGTTTTAAGAATGTAGTGAAATTGTATCACTTTCATAGTGTAACTGTCCAATTAATAGTTTGATCTGTTTTAAGGTCATTTAATGGGTCTTTTGTTTATCGTACACCTCAGTTAATGGATAAATGAAGATAATTGACTACAGCTGCATATAATCATAAATATAAAGTCCAAAATTTAAGATCATATTCATATTGTTTAACACATTTTGGCCCTCATCAAAACAATTCAAGAAATTCCCATTTTATTTTAATATGACACATAGGGATTTTACACATGGAAAATTATGCTCACATAAGCACATCAAGAACAATATAACCCAAACTCACTTTGGACATATGGCACAATGTTTGTTTTCCTATTTATTAAAATATTTAACTTATAGTAATGTAATAGCTCATCTTACCAAACCCTGAGAGTACTGGTCCAGCATCGGAGCCGGAGAGACAAACGCAAGCAAAGTGCAGGTCAGGTAAACCAACCAAAGACATCCTGAGAAAGTCATCTTGCTTGACGGAATACAATTTAATAAACAGCTGCAGACAATCAAAAGGATCTACTTTTTTTTTCTGAGGTTGATGCAGCTCTTGCAGACCAAATACATGAGAAGTGTGCTCTCCCTCTCTCTCTCTCTCTCTCTCTCTCTCTCTCTCTCTCACACACACACACACACACACACACACATATCTCTGTTTGTCTATTCCGAAAAATCTCTGTAAGAATTTCACTTACACAAATGAGCATTACTTAACTGCATTAATATACATATTTAATATTACCATTAATTATTCCACTATCCCTTGATTCAAAACAAGTCATCCTTTGCCATTCTCACATTTTGCTCAACATAAATCAATCAAATGTCACCAGAACCCACAAAACACAATTTAGGTTAAAGATGCAGTAACACCCATAACTGAAAGAGACCGGATGTTTAAAACCTTAGTAAACCGTTACAACACTCATATTTCTTAAAGTGACAATAAAACAAAACAAACATACTTGAACAAATTATACCCTGCGGCTCGTGATAATACACTGATGTGTAAAGACAGAAAACAATCTGTCAGTGCAAGAAACGTATTGTTTTGTTTGTGCATGTTTTCTTGTTTTTATTAATTGTATGTTTTAGCCATGATTCTCATACACTTACGTTATGAGGGGCCGTTCACATATCGCGTCTTTTGCGCGCGAAAGTTCGTTATTTCCAATGTAGGCGTGCGGTATACGCGCTCATAATGGAAGTGACACGGTGGCGGCGAGCACGTGTTTTTTTCCAGGCGCGTCCACACCGCATCGAGTTAAAAACATCTCAACTTTTCAGAATGCTACAAGCGCACCGCGGGTCATGTGACAAGAACTAACCAATCAGCTTCATCCTTTCCCGTAACAACGTTGAAAAATCATCCGATTTTTCTTCACGTATAAATATGGATTCCACTGTCATTTCGGATAAAGAGCAAATACTTAACCATTTTAATAAGCATTTTATTGATTCTGGGTCTTTATTCAAGTCATACAATCTTTGGCCCTCAAATAATGACTTTGTTAGTGCAGAAACTAGTTTTAAAAAGGAAGATTTCTCTTTTGTTCACATCAAGAGTACTGATGTCCATAAAGCACTTAAATCGCTTGATAAAAACAAATCTCCAGGCCCTGTCTGTGTGGAAACTATCTATTTGAAAATGGCAGCTGATATCATTTCGACCCCTTATCTTTTTAATCTTTCATTAGATACTGGTGTTATTCCTGAAATCTGGAAATCAGAAATAGGCCAATTTCTAAGCTTTGTGTTTTTAGAAAAATTTTAGAAAGTTTTATTAGTGATCAAGTGACTTGTTATTTGAATGCTCACAAAGTTCTATCTAGTAATCAATCTGGGTTTCGCAAAAAACACAGTACCACTACAGCTGTTATGAAAGTTTTAAATGACATCACTGGATTAGTTGATAAAGGTGATTACTGTGCTTCTCTTTTTATCGATTTATGAAAGGCTTTTGACACAGTGGATCATGAGATAATGCTGCATAGATTAAGGAGTGTTGGCTTATCAAAACATGTTATTTTTTGGTTTAAAAATTATTTAATTAATAGAACCCAATGTGTTCAGGCTGAGGGGCAAAAATTCAGGACTATTGGAGATTGTCAAAGGAGTTCTTCAAGGATCCGTGTTAGGGCCACTTTTATTTACTATCTACAAAAACAGTATTGACCATGGTAATCAAGACGTTAATTTAAATTTTTACGCAGATGACACTGTTATGTATTGTAGTGCACCTTCAAAACAGCAAGCCTTGATTAAACTTCAAGCGGCATTTGATGTTTTTCAGTCACGGCTTCATACACTAAAACTTGTTCTGAATGCTGATAAAACTAAAATCATGTTATTTTCAAGCTCGAAAAAGGCGGTAGACAATCTTATTCCTCTTCAGACTTTGCAAGGTATTGTGATTGAGTTCGTGAAAGAATATAAATATCTTGGTATCACTATCGATGATAAATTATCTTTTGGGTCTCCTATAACTAATTTAACGAAACAATTAAAAATAAAGCTTGGGTTTTATTTTAGAAATAAGTTCTGTTTTTCATTTAATGTAAGAAAGAAGTTAGTTTCTGATACTTTCTTGCCTGTACTCAATTATGGTGATGTGGTTTATCAATTTGCTTCTTGTCAACTTCTTTCTTCTTTGGATGCTGTTTATCACAGCGCTTTAAAATTTATATCAGATAGTAAACCTTTAACTCATCATTGTATATTGTATAATAGAGTATCCTGGCCATCTTTGTCTATTAGAAGGAAATTTAATTTTTAGTTAATCATTTATAAAACTATTCTGGGGTTGTTGCCTTCATATTTAGGTTGTCTAACTCAAAAGAAAAGTGTTGGGAAATATTCCCTCCGGTCTGATAATTGTTTTACTCTCTCTGTCCCATTTGTGAGAAAAAAGGGTTTTTATGTACGCAGCTCCATTTGAATGGAATTTACTCCAAACGAAATTGAAATTACAAACTCTGTTGCCTATGGAACATTTTAAATCTATTATTCGGTCACTCGAAGAAGACTCATTGATTTGTAATTTATTTTTAAGTGTTTTAAATTGTACATTTGTTGTTTCAGTTTGTAAGTGTGACTGTAACTGCTGTCCATTCTTGGCCAGGACTCTCCTGTGAAAGAGATTTTAATCTCAGAGAGACTTTCCTGGTTAAATAAAGGTCAAATAAAAAAACACAAGTAATCCACACTGTCCATCAATTATAATAATTTGTTTCATTCAAACACATAGCTTTTGACTTCTCAAGATGTTAACTGATGGATTGAAGTGATGTGGATTACTTGTGGATTATTGTGATGTTTTTTATCAGCTGTTTGGGCTCACATTCTGATGGCACCCATTCACTATGGTGAGCAAATGACACATTGCTAAATTTATCCAAATCTGTTCCGATGAAGAAGCAAATCCATCTTGGATGGCATAAATGTGAGTAAATGTTTTGCAAATTTTCATTTTTGGTTTAGTTATTCCTTTAAAACAATCAGCCAACAAATAAACCAAGACGTAAAGTAGATAAGGGGGCACTGAAAGTGTTTTAAACAGTAATTGTTAGAATATTGTGATGGATAACTGTGGTGTTTAGCTCCCACACAGAAAGCTGGTAGACTCACCTGTGCTGGTGTTAGTTGAAGGAGGAGATGGTAGATGAGAAGAGTACGACGTCTCAGACGAGCAAGACACAGACGGGGAGGGAGGCAGCATGCACAAGTATTAGGAGGCAGATGGAGAAGGTGCTGACTGGAAATAAATATTTAGTAGAGCAAAACACGCACACACCTACACACACACACTGCTGCATTAATTAGGTCACCATATATGCTATAGCCACCAGATCCAGTCTGTATCCAGATCAGAGGGTCACTGCAGTCACCTGGATCCAGTCTGTATCCAGACCAGATGGTGGATCAGCACCTAGAAAGGACCTCTACATCCCTGAAAGACAGCGGAGACCAGGACAACTAGAGCCCCAGATACAGATCCCCTGGAAAGACTTTGTCTCAGACGACCACCAGGACAAGACCACAGGAAACCGATGATTCTTCTGCACAATCTGACTTTGCTGCAGCCTGGAATTTAACAACTGGTTTCGTCTGGTCAGAGGAGAACTGGCCCCTCCACTGAGCCTGGTTTCTCCCAAGGTTTTTTTCTACATTCTGTCACCGATTGAGTCTCGGTTCCTTGCCGATGTCGCCTCTGGCTTGCTTAGTTGGGGTCACTTCATCTACAGCGATATCATTGACTTGATTGCAAATAAATGCACAGACACTATTTAACTAAACAGAGATGACATCACTGAATTCAATGATGAACTGCCTTTAACTGTCATTTTGCATTATTGACACACTGTTCTCCTAATGAATGTTGTTCGGTTGCTTTAACACAATGTATTTTGTTTAAAGCGCTATATAAATAAAGGTGATTTGACTTGACACAGACAGATTGTAAATGCCAAAAAATAATTATTTAAAATAGTATTGAAATGCAGTGAAGAACAGAATTATATACCAACATACTAATCTGCATACTACAGGAAGCATTTTATACTATATCACTATAAACAGTATTAGTACATCACTATATTTGCCAAAAAATAATATATATATGTGTATATATATATATATATATATATATATATATATATATATATATATATATATATATATAAAAATTATAGCAAAATTTCAAACAGTAGTATCACATGATAATCATCAAACATGAAAAAAAAAATCAATGTTTTACTTTTCATTTCTTAATTAATTGTGATATTACAAATTTCGGAGAGAAAATTGTTTCTAAGTACATTCAATTTTATTTATTTATTTATTTACTTTGTGCAGTGCAGCTTACGCGTGGTGCTTATTGCTTTACATTTTGGCACATATAGATGTACTAATGCTGTTATACGTGCTTATACATATAGATTTTCTTGTGATCACTGATGTCAGTTTCATTGTCACCACTAGAGGGTGATAATACATAATAGTACGTATAGAAATGTGAATCTCATACAATGAGCAGCAGTGTCTCACCTGAACCCCAGTAGACTGAAAGAGTCTTATAACTGGGGAGAGCTGTATCACTCTGACTGAGACACACAATCATATGAGGTCCAGCTTAGATCCAAAAAAAAAGTGAAAGTAACATGACATACAGCCAAGTATGGTGACCCATACTCGCTAACTCATTCAAAGTGCACACACACACACACAAATGAGTGAATATGAATTCTCAAGAATAATCATTAATTCACAGAACTATTTATTAAAGCATTAAGACAATGAATGTACAAAAATGGAAGTACACAAGCACACACACACAGATTTATATATATATATATATATATATATATATATATATATATATATATAGAAAGGGTTTTTAAGTACACTAGAAACAAACCAACATAAACATAGATGTAGAGGAAAAAAGCCCCAAGTACATTTGCAATTTTTTAATTTCTGTAAACCTCCATTCCCACCTGCACTATTGCCATGTGGATGATGATTGACAGCTGAGTTAAAGGATGTGCTCAGTGGAGCTTGTATAATTGGATAATGTGTTCTCTCAAACACTGTTAGATGAGTGTTTTAACAAATAAAGTTTTTTTCTTTAAAATAAATACTTGGCTTTATTTTTTTGTCAGTTAATGCAATATAATTAATACTTTTTGAAGCTTTTGTCTATTTTCTCAACTTTCTCCTAGTGTTAGATATGGATCTGCTCTGTTGTGAAGCTGGTTCTGTTGCGCTGAAGTTTCCTCTTTTACTGTAGTCTCAGTTGAGATTCTTCTCCCTCATCTCTTTCTCCATGTCCTCCTTCTTCTGCCATCCTCCCATCCGTCTCAACCAGACAGCAATCTGAAACTGAGGGGAAAAAAATTGTTACCAATTTGTATAAAGATATAAATGCTCAAAAATTTTTTTAAAAGTCACTATGTTGACATCACAAAGTGTGAAAGCTGGGAACCATTATATGAATTCTTAAGTACTAGTTCATTGTATTTTTTTTTATTTATTTTTTTTTACTATTTTACAATTATAATAAATCATCCTAACCAAAACACAAGTGGTAGTATAGGTGTTACGCCACAATTGCTAAGCAAATAAATAAATAGTCTTACATTTTAGCTTCTTCGGAATTTACAGTAAAAATTTTAAAAAATGACATAAATAAATAAATGAATGAATATATGACAACATGTTTTAGTTCAAATAAATTTATACATGGGTTAAATAAAAAAAATAATAATAATAATTTCAAGCACTTAAAAGGATAGTCTACTCAGTTCAATTCAATTCAATTCAATTCAAGTTTATTTGTATAGCGCTTTTTACAAAACAAATCGTTACAAAGCAACTTGACAGAAAATTATGTTTCTACAATATTTAGTAGTAGCTAGTAGTTTGTGCACATTTGACAGGATATTAGAAAAAATAAAAATAATAATAATAATACAAGACGTAATCAGCTAGACGATGAACTATCAATATTATTAATTAAGTTATTATATGATTCAGTCACACATTTAGCAATAATTGTTAGTTCTGTTTGTTGATTCAGGGTTAGCATCATCTGGGGTCCTCTGAGGGTCAGCATCATCTCTTCTCAGGTGTTCTGGATCCAGACTGGAGCTTGTGTAAATCCCGTGGCGAAACATAGAAACAAAATACAGACATCATTAGCATAGCTGCTGATCCAACAAAGTAAAATTAGTTTAACCCAAGCTAATGAATAAAAATGCACCTTCGATCAGATGCAACTACACTCACAATTAAAAAGATACATTATTCGAATGCTTGGCGAAAGAGATGCGTTTTTAATCTAGATTTAAACAGAGAGTAATGTTGTCCCAAACTTCTATGCTGTGGAACACAAAATACACCCAAAATAGTAATATATATATATATATATATATATATATATATATATATATATATATATATATATATATATATATATATATATATATATATATATATATATTCTGTCTGCATATCACGGACAGAAACACTGAACCGAGCTCTCTTCCGCGAAGTTCTCCTCGAAGTCCCTCCTGCACCTGAACGAACAAATACAAATCGCAGTTTGAACAAACAAAAAGATGTGAAAGAGCCCCAATTCAGTACCGCGGTGTTCAGGTGTTCAGGCTCACGCAGAGAAATGTGTCTCAAAACACTTGAACATCGAATTTGCTTATTTTTGCTCTTGTGCCGACAAATACATACAAAATATGTCAAAATATCCACCTTGGAAATTATGCTCGAAAGTTATTTATTTAGTCAGTTATTTCTTAAGTTTAAGTAAACAGTTGAGGAAAAAATGGGATGTGTATTTTATTGGATGCGTTCATCGTCTCTTAAAGTGACCGCGCCTAATTTAGCTACTGGCTGCTGTAATGTTAATCCAAGAAAATGAAAATGAAAATTAGCCTACTAGTTTATCCATGGAATGAAATACATGTCATGTCCTCAGCTGGGAAAACTTGAAATTATATGGGTTAATTCAGTTCAGTTAAGTCTGAATAAATTATATTTGATGTGACCTTTCTTTTTAAATTCATTAGATCTAACTTTTGAATTAGATAGTAGTTTCTTTGAATTAAGCACAAAGATTTCCCAGAATTACTAGTGTATATTTAATGCGATAAACACAATAAATTCTATGCTGGGGAAGGATAATGAAAGAGCAATGAGAGTTGGATGTGCGTGTGTGTGTGTGCGTGTGTGTGGGGGCATGTTTTTGTGACATATCAGGACACAACTTTGTATAATGACATGACACAGGTATTACAAGGAGAGGGTGACTTATGAGGACATAACCCATGTCCCCATTTTTCAAAACGCTTATAAATCATACAGAATGAGTTTTCCTGAGAAAGTAAAAATGCACAAAGTTTCCTGTGAGGCTTAGGGTTAGGTGTAGGGTTGGTGTAGGGAGATTTATTTCCACTTGACAAGACTTTAGATTCCCAGTCTTTGTCTCTTTCATACACTGCTTTATTAAGCAATTATATATTTAGAATATATGTTGTGCTTAATCTATTATCTGTTATTGCCCCCTTGTGCCAGTTCCCAAATCATACAACAGAAATTAAAGAATTGAAAAGTTGATCCATATAGACTAGCCTTAAAATCAATCCATTCCTGTAGAAATGTATTTCTTTTGTTGAACACAAAAGAAGATATTTTGAAGAATGTGGGTCACCAAACAGTTGACGGTAGCCATTGACTTCAATATGTAGGTAACAGTTGACCGTGACAACTGAATTCCATAGTATAGGAAAAAATATAAAATAAACAAATATCTTCTTTTGTGTTTTACAAAAGAAATAAATTCACACAGCTCTGGAAATAACATAAGGGTGCATAAAGGATGACAACATTTTGAGGTGAACTGTCCTCTTAACAATTCAACTTTTTGTGATAAATAACTGTGAGTTTCACTGCAAACATTTTCTGTACACCACTTAGACTACCATTTATTTATTTTATTATACTTGATTATCATACTTTATTATACTTTATTCTCATTGGTCCATTATAGAACACTGTCAGTTTTTTAAAAAACAGGTAATTAATTTTATTTTTATATTATTTATAATATTTCATTATGTCCTTGAAAAAAAAAAAAACATAAATAAAAATACAAATCTTCACAAGCAGTCATACTATTTTCTAGATATCTTTTCTACATTGGTGTTGGCCCTCAGGTTTAATCCCTTTACTTTAAGGGGCATGTCTTCTTTAAGAGGCCAGTGTAAACACCCTCTGCTATGATTGGGCAACTGCTTGAAATAAGTATTATACTTGTGGAACACTTATGATTCCAACTGTTTTATGATTGCTATACAGTTGATCACAGGTGCAGAGAGTCTTGTACGGTTTTAGTCATCTTAATTGCATAATAAACGTAGAAAGGGTGTCATTTTGGCAGTTTTGATGCAGTAAAACCTGTTTTTAAACTAACAAGGAAGTTACATTGTTTTTAAAGTACAGTTTATGAAGCCATTATTTAAGAAGCCATTAGTCCATTCTACTACAACACTGTTGCAACACTGTTGGGCAACAACAACTTATGATAACACTGATTTTTAAAGAGTAAATCCTGACTGATTTTAACACTTCGACATGTGACGTGTATGGGCACTAAAATATCCCAAACTGGTTATACCTGTTTTTTTTAGTCATGCGCGTGTGACTGATTGTTAAAACATGTTTACAAAAGTCCTTGCAACCCACACATTACTATCAATTGACACAAGCCACGCAATTTAAAATGTAAGTTATTTAGCAGCTATTTAATTTAAATCAACGATTTTTCAACAAAGCCACTACAAGGCAGAATTGTAGACCTTGAAGCCTTACTATGTTGTTGAAATTACAGAAACTATTGACTTAGAGCTTATACAGAAACCTGCATTCATTAGTCCACTGTGAATAACTTGCGCTGCAACATTCTTGGTCAAATTCCCGAGGACAAAACAGAGAAACCAAAACTTCTAAGGTTTAAAAAAGTGGGCGGAGTTCATACTCACCGAGAGCGGGACAAACGTTCCTGATTGGTCATTGTAGGATAGGTAGGCAGATGATTAAAAAAAAAAAAAAAAAAAAAAAAGATCTCGCCTAATGTTTCTTTCATGAGCGAAACTTCCGATTTGTTGATCTTCACTTTTCTCTTGACGTTGTCGAGTAAGGACGTGATTATTTCTAGTAACAATCGTTTTAAAGACTTGCGTCTGTTCCCTGAGAAATAAAAAATAAATAAATAAGCGGAAGTTTTCTGAAGACCCAGGAACAAACAAGTGTTTTGTTAGGATGTGGTGCGTCTCGTGTATTCGGACTGCCTTCGTCATATTGATTGGTAAGTGCATAACTTCACTTTTCCGCGTTTTTTAAACAATTATTATTATTTTGTTTTATTTTTATTGTTTGCTAAAGAATCAACAATGAATCTATTTTTGTATCTTCTCTGTTTTGTTTTATTTTGGACGCCGTTCAGGGTTATGGATGGGCGAGGCTCAAGGTAACAACGACCTAATTTGCATACAGCCTAGCTAAATCGATACTGAAAACATTATTATATCAGTTCATATACTTAAAACGTTAAAGTCTTTTGTGTGAGTAAAGCAAATCAGTGTGTTTCTCTTAGAATGCGGTCGGGCACCTATGATTAACAGGATAGTCGGAGGCTCCGCTGCGTCAGAAGGCGCTTGGCCTTGGCAGGTGGATATTCAAGTAAGAATGGCAGCCATTATGAAACTAAAGTTATGGAAACAGTTCACAGGCTTCATTAATATAGAACACATTCCTGTGGCTCAGACAGTCGAACAACACCGAGATCATAGTTCAATGCATCACTTGATCAAATGTATGCCCTGAATGCAAAATCATCATAAAGATATTTTTGTATTTATTTTTTTTTTTGGTCCTCATATACAATTCCATAATAATTATTCATTATTTTACATTTTAACCGAAAAAGTGTAGGGTGAAGCCTTGGCTTTTCATATATCTATCTGAAATCTATACAAAATATATGAAAACAAAACCGTTTCTTAAAGGAATAGTTCACTCAAAGCTGAAAATGTACTCCCTTCAGGCCATCCAAGATGTAGGTGAGGTTTTTCATCATCGCAACCAGTTTGGAGAAATGTAGCATTACATCACATGCTCACAATGTATCCCAGGAAAGAAATAGACACAAAAAAAAAAAAAAAAAAAAAAAATATATATATATATATATATATATATATATATATATATATATATATATATATATATATATATTTACAGTTCTAAACAAATATGTTGGTGGTTTTGACTAGAGGAAGCGTTATGAATTATGGCTAAAAGCAACAAATGGCCACAGATTTTCACTTCACAAGATGTTAACTGACGGACTGGAGTGGTGTAAACATTACTTTTGGATTATTGTGATGTTTTCTTTATCAACAGTTTAAACTCACATTCTGACGGCACCCATTCACTGCAAGTTATATAATGCTAAAATTCCCCAGATCTGTTCTGGTGTACAGACAAAATCATCTACATCTTGAATGGCCTGAGGGAGAACATATTTTCAGCAAATTAAAATTTTTAGGTGAGCTATAAAGAATAAAAAATGACAAACATGTACTGAGACAGTTATTTCAGGTACTTCATATACAAATTCTTGAACTATATATTTGTTTATCACCTTTGCAAAGTTAACTACACATTTTTTATTAATTGTCTCAGTTTTTCCACACACAATATACAGTATCTATATATATATTGATTGATATATAAAGATTTTAAATCTGGCCTAAATCCAAATAGCAGTGCAAGTTTTAATGACTTTATTGTGAAAGTTTAGCATACATTCTGAAATGTCTGTCAGATCTGGTTTCTTATCAATATCCTCCTGATCGCTGGTCGATGTGTTCGTTTAGACTGACAGTCATGGACATGTGTGTGGAGGAACCATCATCTCAGGCAGCTGGGTGCTGTCTGCTGCACATTGCTTTCCCAAGTAAGTTTTACACCGTTTTTCAACACCAATATAATCCTTGTTTGTTTATTTTTTTGTCTAAATATATATTTATATATCAATTTGTGTTCTCTGTCCAGCCCTAATGACATCTCCTCCTACATGGTCTATGCGGGGCGGCAGCAGCTGAACGGCTGGAACCCAGATGAGACCAGCCATAGGATCCGTCGTGTGGTGGTTCCTCTGGGTTACACTGACCCTCAGCTGGGTCAGGATATCGCTCTAGTGGAGCTGGCCACACCTGTTACGTGGTCGGACCGCATTCAGCCTGTCTGCTTGCCATATGGCAACGTGGAGTTCAGCAGCGACATGAGGTGCATGATCACTGGATGGGGTGACATCAGAGATGGAGGTGAGTGAGAGCTGACTGAAACCCACGCTACAGGCGTCTGAAATTTCATCCATGCATCTAAAATGAAAAAAAAGAGGAAATGAGAACAATACATTACTGCACATTATTCTCATGCTCACAGAGGATGTATTCATTTGCTCAGAAATTACAGAAAAAGGCTGAAATATTGTTAAATATTATTAGTTTAAAAGAACTGTAAATTTGTATTTTAAAGAATATTACAATAGTAAACAGTGATTTTAAATTGTAATAATGTTTCATAATATTACACTTTTTACTATGTTTTTGATTTAAAAAAAATGCAGCCTTTGTGAGCATAAGATTTCTAAAAAAAAAAAAAAAAAGTATTCCAAACTTTTGACTGGTTGTGTATGCATCTTGTGTGTAATATTGGCAGTTGCTACATACAATAAATACAGATATTCTCATTCCTTCAGCATGTACAAAGACACAAAAGCAATCTCATGTTTTGTTTTGTTAGTTTTTTCCCCCACAGTGAATAATCTTTTTGTTTCTCTTGCCTTCAGTTGCTCTGCAGGGCGTTGGGCCATTGCAGGAAGTCCAAGTGCCAATCATCGACTCAAATACTTGTCAAGATATGTTTCTGATAAACCCCACAGAGAACATTGACATCCGCTCCGACATGATGTGTGCTGGATTCCAGCAAGGTGGCAAAGACTCCTGCCAGGTGAGGGGAGCATTGCATGGGGAAACGCATGTTTTTTTTTTTTTTTAAACATATGAGAATACCAATGAACCTTATTTATGCATTATTAATGTTCATAATACTGTTCTCATCCATCTCTGCATGTGTGCTTTTTCAGGGTGACTCTGGCGGCCCTCTGGTCTGTCAGATCAGTGATGGAAGTTGGGTGCAAGCTGGAATTGTGAGCTTCGGTCTTGGCTGCGCTAAACCAAACCGACCAGGAGTCTATGCCAAAGTATCCACCTTCACTGACTTCATCCAAAACCATGTTGGAGGAGTCCAGCTCAAGAGCGCATCGAGTCCCATCTGGGCTGACCGGGTCATGGTGCTCATCAGGACTCTGGTGCTCCTGGTATTGGTGCAGCTGCTGAGATAAACACACACTGATCCTCACACAAGCAAAAGACTCCCGCCCCAAAATACCATCCTACATAAAGAGAGATTTTAATACCATAAGTAGCTTTTAATCTTTTTTTAAACCACTTTATTTTTCCTTATTCAGTTTTGTACCAAAAATCCACAAAGACAAACTGAATGATTTTAAATGTAAGATAAACAAAATGTATTTTACCTGCTCACTTGATTATTAATATATTCTTTTAACTATCTGAAACTGTAATGATTAACACGGAGATGAATCCACATAATTAAACTGTGCAAATAATGCTAATTTTAAACTGAAATGTTTCTCATGGGCAGCTGAACAAATGTAAGGTTTGATGCCTACTAAATGATGCAATGATGTCGACTAAAATATTAATGGACACTTATCTGATCCAATCTTTTGCACAGCAGTTATAAATGTTATTTACTTTTATATCTGGACATGTAAAAGTGTCAAGTTCACACGTGCAATTAGATGTTTATGATGTGAAGGATTTAATGTTCTTCTAGAGTCACCCAGTTGTATATTTGTATTTCTTGGTGATTGTTTATCTTAAAATGCTGTAAATAAAACTTTGTAATAAAAAGATTTTTGTAATTGATATTTTGCACAAAAAAAAAAAAAAAAAAAATCTTTAAATAATTATTTATCCCCATCGTATCATAATCAGAAGTTGTTTCAGATATTTGCTGGTGTCTGAAAGTGAGTTTTGAGTTTTAAAAGGCTGTTTTAAATGGCAGAAATGTTGATTTTGTCCGATACACTTTATGAACCACAGAACAATATAAAAGAACACCATCATTGAACGACACATGAATCCTTTTGATCACTTTATTCAAGACAATACTCTTGTTGCTGGTGTAAAATGGAGCAACTCCGCATGCGGTGCAGTAAGTTTCACTATTTTCTACAAGGCATCCATGCAACATCAAATGAAATGCTCTTCAAACAGTCACAATGTCGCTGTGATTCATCCGCCGTAATACTGCTGCCCTGCTGGTGACTCCTACTGTAGTGTACTAGAAAATAGCTTTAAACACTCATCTGCTAAACAACATACTAATTCAACTGCATTTTTCAGTAAAAATCAGCAGAATAGAGTGATGCTCCAGGGCAAAACAATGGCACTAGCACCGCTGAAATGAACTTTTTCTCCCTGGTTTAAAATTTCTTTATAATGGCACTGAAATTCTGAGAATGGAAACCCCTTAAGAACCGAACGGAGCATCATATTTTAATGTTGGCACAAATAAATAATGCATTCCAACCCATTAAAAATAAAGGCACTTTTATGGTTAAGGTTCTAGGTAAGGTCTTAATAATTTGGAGCCTCAAACATATTCTCTCAGACTTACACTGGTGCACAATACAGCTATCATGTTCCTCTGTTCACGGCCCTACGTTCAACCGGTTCTACGAGGAGATGGAGACATAATGCATGGACTGATCAGGTATCAGGAAGTGTTGTGTTGTCAGAGAGGATCATGGGAGATCCCAGCTGGAGCTCCTGCTGAAGTGACTCCATGTCAGCAGGGGTCATGCGGTGTACCTCCAGCCAATCAGAGAGCAGGGATGCAGAAAGGGGGGCCAAGTCATTGTGACTAATGAAACAGAGAATTGAGACCATTGAAATGTACGTTACAGTCAAGTACTGAAGTCAATTGGCAGTTCAATTGGGATCTGAACTGACCTTTCCCTGATGTCGGAGTGCTGAAGTTCACTAAGCGACTGAGTGAGGAGGTCATCGAGGTCAAACCCAACACCGTATCCTGCTCCACTGCCTTTAGGAGTCACTGAGAAAACCGGCGGTAAAATGTCTTCAACCTGGCAGGGAAAATGATTGAGAGAAGAATGAATGATCATGGTTAAACTATAATTTCATTAAAAAAAAATTGTGAAAAAAGTTTTTGAAACATAAAGATGTCACAGAGCCCATAAACATGTAAGCCTTTTTCAAGCACAGTTAAAAAACAAATCCCAATTTTGACTTAATATCTCACCATTTTTTTTTTTTACTTTATCCGTTAATGACCTGTTTGTTCATCACACTGAGTTAGAAACAGGCCTCCATACATAAAATAATTTGTGTTAGAAAATAAAACAGAAAGATTTAAAAAATGCATTTTATTACTAACACACACACACACACACACATATTATAATAAAAAGAAAAATAGTGCATAATAATAAAATAATTAATTATATAAATAATAAAAATAAAAAAACCTCTGGGTGAACTATATATATTCTTTTTCAATCAATCAATGAAAATAAAATATAACAGTAAAACAGGAAAAATTTCAATGGCATTACCTCAAGGAGTATATTTTTATATCAAAAACATTGATTAATTTTTGGCATGTACCTCATCCAGCAGAATTGGTGCTTCGCAATTTTTTTTTTATATTTTTTATATTTTACTTCAATTTAAGAGAGAGTGTGTCTTATTTAAATTAATAATTAAATATCCTGTTGATAACTGGTGTCACTTTTCAAAGCATGCAAACTTTCACCTTGAAGAAAATAAAAATGCATAATAATAATAATACAAAAAATACCATTGCTTACATTGAAAGAAACCAAAGAGTCATATATTAAATATAAGGTTTACCTGTGACTTTGAGAGCTGCTGTGTGACTGTGTGGATGTCAGGGAAGCTGTTTCCCGTCTGTCCCGTGTCTATGAGATTAAGGCAGGGTTGAGCTGCAGCACCTGGAGGCTGTTTTGAAGGGCCCTGTGTATGAGAACCATTTTGTTGCTCCTCTGAAATGCAAAGTTTGTCATGGGTTTGAGGACCATTGCTAGTCTCTGGATTGGTGTCTGAAACGCCAGTGCTGGGGTTCAGAGCTGATGGTTTGGTCATAAAGGATTCGTTGGACTGAGACTGAGACTGCGCGACAGGCTTCGGCTGTGTTTGTGCATGCGTGAAGCTCGTGTGTGCAGGGTTATTCAGTTCTGGGGGAGGTTGGTGGGTTTTCTGGGGTTGGTGCGGAGATGTTCCTCTCCAGTTCCCAAGGCCGGTGAACATTGTTCCAAAAGACAGAAACGGAGGTTTTAATGTAGTGTTTTTGGCAAAAGCACAAGGGGTGGTTATCACACCAACACTTTCACCTCCTCCTACAGCAACTATCCCAACGTCTCCATTCTGAGCTGGACCTAAAGAGACAGGCGGTGCATCATGGGTCGGTGTTGGATGGAATATTCCAGCTGCCAAACATTGCCCTATTTGAGGCAGCATTTGTGGTGGTTTGAAAGCCTGTACTTCGCTGGGTTGTTTGGGTGGCACTAATTCTCTCCCGTCTGAATTTGCCTTTACAAAATTCCTTCCTTTTTCTGGCTTTTTCTTACTCTCACCACTTTTGGCACTATTGGTTTCCGTGGTCTGCAGTTTATCCACGCGGTTGTCCATCATTCGCCCCCAGCGCTCCAACAGTTTCTTGTCGTTGTCACTGAGTAAAACGCCACCCAAAGACTCTCCTTGTTTTCCCTCCTTTCTCTCCTTCTCTTTCAGCTTCCTCTTCTTCTCCATCGCACGCTCTTGTCTCTTCCTCCGTTTCTCTTCCCTCTCTCGTTGTCTCTCCTGGGCTGTGACTGACTTCCTCTGCTCTGGACCAGAGTTGGAGGAGGAGAGGGATGAGGATAAACCTCCTGCAGATCCTCTGATTAAATCTATATTAAGAGCTGCAGAGCCTCCATCTGGGGATGAGAGAATCAGTACATTATTGACAAGACAGTACTTGTCATTACTTTGAACAAATTGAGAAAAATTGGATAAACAAAAAAAAAAGAAAAGAAAAGAAAGAAATAATGTCATAAGAAAAGAAAACTTAAAGTTTATAGAATTTTCTATACAGGTTTATAACAGTATTACTGGGTAGAAAAAAAGAGGCAGTATCAATTTAATATTTTACACATAATCTATATAGAATATAGATATAATATATATAATATTAAAATATATATATCATACATAAATTCACTACCGTTCAAATGTCTGGGGTCTGTAAGGTTTTTAAAAGTTTTTGAAGGTCTCTTATGTTCACTAGCCATAAAAATAAAAAAAAAATCAGAAATATTGTGAAATATTAATGCAATTTGAAACAACTGTTTTCTATTTAAATATATTTTAAAATGTAATTTATTCTTGTGATACAAAGCTGAATTTTCAGCAGCCATTACTCCAGTCTTCAGTGTTCAAGAAGAACTTCTTATAATTAATATTGATAACAGTTGTGCTGTTTAATATTTTTGTGGATACCACGATTTTTCTAAAAATTGATAAATAGTAAATTCAACCGAACAGCATATATATATATATATATATATATATATATATATATATATATATATATATATATATATATATATAGAAAATAAAACAAACCTCATAAAATGCACTTGAAATATTTTTTAAATGTAATTGTTATCACTTTACCTCTGAACAAAATACTTCAATAAAATAGCAAAAAATAGATATTTAAAATGTTGATGTTATCAAACTCTTAATCAATACAACTTTTCGAATTAATTTTTTATTACTGTAAAAATTTGGTCTTAAAATTGGGAAGTTGGTGTTTATGTAGTTGCTTGCATGGGGATCATCATATCTGGGGTCTATGGCAACAAATGTAAAAAAAAAAAAATTCATTGTTAGCAATCTATGGCCAAATACACATTTCAAACTCTCTCACCTCGAGCCTTCTGCCTTAGTGCTGATTTAAGCAAGGCAGCTTTGAGAGCGGCTTTTGTGTCTTCTGAAATTGCTCCCTCTTTTTTCGTACCTTCACCGGTTGTCGCTTTCCCTCCTTTGCCAAGGGAACGTGTGAGATTTTGGGAGAGCGACTGAGCCTGGGACTGTGTGAGAGAGAGTGAAGGGATCGACTGAGGAAGACTTGAAGTGGGCGAAGTCTGAGAGATGGGGTGGGAAGGAAGCATTTGATTGGATGAGACAAACTCCTCCTTTGCGCAGTCCTTGTCCATGGGAGTGGTCAGATCGATTGTTTCAGGCTGGCCTTCAGAGTTCGCACTGGGCATGTCCACATCCTGGCAGCTTACCTGAGCCAAATGTTGCGGAATCTGAGTAAGGTGATGTGGAGCTTGAAACGAGTTTGCATTTGTTTGAGTTTGTGTAGTGTTTGTTGGTTTGAAATGGAGTTTTCTGTGCGTTTGTGCTGTTTCCGTAAAATTTTGAGGCTGCGGAGCTGCGCAAAGGGTGCTACCTGACACCCCAATCCCCGCCAAACTAGAATGGAGCGGTTTAAACTCTATCTTCTTGCTCATTCCCTGCTCCTTCTTTTGAAAGTCCTGGATTTCTGCTAGTATAGCGTCTTTGATTTGTTCTTTGCCCAATGGCTGCCTGTCAAACTCAAAATCGAACGCAGGAACACACACTGGTTCGTCATCCGGGTCGTGGTACTTGGCGAGGTAAGGGTGTTCGAGGGCTTGACATGCACTGATGCGTTCACGAGGGTCAAATCGGAGCATTGCGCCCAACAAGTCCAATGCACTGGGCTCAGCTTGTGGATACAGTGCTGCAAGTGACTCTGGTGCTTTTGAAGGGAGGCTCCTCACGTAAGAACGCACCCGATCCGACCCTATCGAGACGACGATTCTCTCGGGCGGGGTTCCCAAAACCGAAAGAATCAGCTGAAGCTGATGCACATAGTTTTTCCCTGGAAACATCTGCCTCCGGCCAAGCATCTCACCAAAGATACAGCCAACAGACCAGAGGTCGATGGCCAAGCTGTAGTGGTAAAGCGACAACATAAGCTCAGGTGCACGATACCAACGGGTGGCCACATACTCGGTCATAAAGGAACGTGACTCTTGGGAGTAGGCCGCACTTAATCCACGTGCCATGCCGAAGTCCCCAATCTTCAGCTCGCAGTTTTCATTAACCAGCAGGTTGGACGGCTTGAGATCACGGTGAATGACGTTGGCCGAGTGAATGTATTTCAGGCCTCTTAACAGCTGATACAGGAAGTAGCGTGTGTGTTCTGAGGTCAGTGGTTGACGCGAGTGAATAATCTGATGTAGGTCACTCTCCATGAGGTCAAGAACCACATACCTAAAGAATGAGAGACACTTTTAGCACATTAAATATAAATAAGAGAGAATATACTTGCTGCTTTGAACTCAAGCTTACACTGATTTGAAAGCCGAGTGAGGGAGCACAGGCTGGAGAATGTCTTTAATTGCAATGATGTTGTCGTGTTTGAAGTGCTTGAGAATCTTCAGCTCTCGCAGCGTGCGTTTGGCATTCGTCACAACCTCAAAGGCATTAGGGATCTTCTTTATTGCCACCTGCTGACCTGAAAGCATAAATAAATTCAGATATTAGACATCCTTTTATATGTATCTATCGAAACAGATTCAGAAATTTAGAATGAAAGGATACACACCTTTTATTCAAAATAAGCTATTTTCTGATATAATAGTTGCTATAGGAAAATGACTATAGTAAAACAGTAAAACAAAATGTAAACAGTAAAACTATATGTGCTACAAACTAGTGTTTTTGTTATTACGATAATAAATTAAAATTATATGAAAGCAAATACCGTTTGCAACATCAAGCATTATAACAAGGAAATTTTTGTACAGCTAAAATAATTGGAAGTTACACCAAAAGCCAAGTGAAATTGTAGCGTCCGCTCACTTTTACATACAAAATAAAGTGGTCTGGATACATACTATTTACATTTATGCATTTTGAGCAGAAAAAAAATTAAAGAAATAAAAAACTGAGACTAAATTTATTCTTGCTTAAATTTCTCTGTTAATAACAATGAACAAGAATACAGTTTTATAATATATTTAACTTAATATTTATGATTTTATAATAATTCTATAATAACATTGTTAATTACTATTATACATTTATATACTATTATATTTATTAATAATGATATAAAAATTCTTTAAATTATAACAATTATAAATATAATTAAATTATATTTAAAAAAATGATTAATAATGATAATAATAATGAATTCTGACAACAAAGATTTAGTGTCATTATTTTAAGCCATTGAGATGTATCCTGGCACCCTCACCGTTGTCTCGTCTCCGGGCCGATGAGACCACACCATAAGCACCTGTACCAATGGTCTCGATAATGTCATATTCTTCCCCAACTTCAAACTTCACATCCAAGGAGTGGGCTTTCAGTAGAGCCAAGTTCTTATCAGCGACAGTATTTGCATGTGCTACAATAGAGTTGTCATCATTGGGCTGAGAGGGACCTTCTGTAACGCCTCTGTGATGGTTCTTGTCATTATTGCCCTCTCTCCTGTTACTGTCCTCGGAGGCTTCTCGGGCTGGCTCCGCTTGGGTTTCATTTGCCTCGGCCCTCTCATTGGTTGACATTCTGAAACAAAACATTCAGAAAATGGTTAAAGATTATAGGTTTTACTTTAAGTTCAGCTTATTATTATGGACTCTCAACTTCTCTTGGACATGCCAGACAGCCTAACAGATCTTTCCTTTTAACCAGTAACTGAAAAGACAATAATTTACAGTATTCCAAAAACTGCACCAATTTCATGTAACACACACACAAATGTTTGTAGTTAGTTTGAAATAATAAATATTCCAAATATATATATATATATATATATATATATATATATATATATATAACACGCTTTTATGTATTTATCGTTTTAATAAATATAAATTTGAAAGTTTGTGACCGAAACGATAAAATTACAGAAGCAGACATCACTTATCTGTCTGACGTTTGTGAGCAATTAATCCTGTTTATCTGCCGACCTAAAGAGCTTTGACAACAAGATGTTCACTCTTTCTTTCTTTTCATATTAGAACAAAGACAAATACAAACAAATAGTGTGTAATGAAAGCGGGCATATTTACCTGTTAATATATGGAAGCCGCGGAAATTCTTAGCGGTTCTTTCAAAGCATGTCTTTATTTATTTATTTATATCTATCACGAAGCACTGTTTTACTTCCTTGTGTTCTTCCGTATTGTGTTTGAATGAAAGGAAAGCTACCAATCGACTGCATACTCGTAAAAGCATTAACCAATGGGATTCGACAACATTGCTCGAGGGGCGGGCTCATTTGAAGTGTGAAATAGGGTTATTGTTTTGGGCGGTGTCGAGTGTAGAAAGGTAGAAAGATGCGCACTTGCATAATCATATATAAACATAAGGTGCAAATCTAAAATAATAATAATAATTAATAGGAAATTAAATAAAGGTATAACTCTCAGATTTTTTATGTTACTTTCATGTATTTATTATTTAAATATGGAAATGCATGTAAATAAATAAATAAATGTAATTGAAATCGCATAGTACTCGTGTATATAAATGTATTTATTTCCTATTAATACATTTGTTTGTTTTCTTTATGTATTGCAGGTTTGGATCTGCATTCAACAATATATTCGTCTCTGAATAAAACACCCAAACCGTCATACTGTGCATTTTAAAACGTTGAAAATGCATTTATGTTTGCAATTGATTCATTAGAGCTATTGTTTACTGTGATATCGTCCATTTAAATCACCACCACATGTATTGAGTTGAAGTTAATACTTTACTTTCTGTTTGCAGCAGTTACAGCAACAGACATCAAACACTGCTTCCACCTGGCACCTCTTCTTCCACCCCATTCGTGCCAAGATAGAACCCAACAACTTAGATATACAGATGACACCTAGTGGTTACTCCAGGATACTACATCCCCTCCTCCTTAAGCTATCAATTGTCAATTATTATTATTTTTTTTAATACTATTACCACCAATCACCAACTAAATACTAATAACATTATTTACAAATATAACACTGTATAACAATCACATTCTTTTTTTTTTTTTTTTTTTTTTTTTTTACAAACACGTTAACAACTACCAGTTAGATTTCATTGATTGTCTTTTACTGACTTGACTTATGTAACATAGTCTTTCAAGTAAGCTGGAGATCGTCTCTCTCGTGCAGACCTTCTCAGATTCGTAGGTTGATTAATTTTTTTTTCTACAACAGCCAATTCTAGCGATTGTTCTTTCTCAAGGGCAGACATCTCCTGATCTGCAGGTGTTTTGACAACATCCGCACAAGGCAATGCAGAAATGTCACCATCCTGTTCACTCTCTGCGGGTAGTATAATCTCCAGCATCTCATCTGTACTACGATTTCTTATTTGATCCACATGTCTTTTCACGGTTTGTCCATGCCCCAGAGCAGTCTTATATGAAAGAGGTCCTGTACAACCTTCCACCACTGCAGGAATCCATTTAGGTCTACCAGCATAGTTCCTCACGTACACTGAATCTCCAACTTCAAAACTTCGAAGTTTGCAACTGTTGTCATGGCCTTCTTTTTGTTTCTGCTGTTTTTTCAAAACTTTGAACTTCACATCAGGAATAAGTAAGTCGAATGCGGATCTCAACTTCCGTGACATTAGCATTTGAGCAGGTGATAACCCAGTTGTTGCATGGGGAGTGATTCTATAATTAAATAATAATCTTGCTACTCTTGTCTCGACAGTGTCACCTTTCATCTTTTTCATCCCCTCCTTGAAAGTTTGAACAGCACGTTCCGCTAGGCCGTTTGAAGAAGGATGATACGGAGCTGAAGTTACATGTTGAATACCATTTCTCTCCATGAAAGTTTCAAACTCATTACTGGTAAAACATGTTCCATTGTCTGATACTAACATTTTAGGTAATCCATGTGTACTGAAACACATTCTCAATTTCTCAATTGTAATTTGGGAAGTGGCCTGCATCACAGGATAAACTTCCATCCACTTAGAATGAGAATCTACCAGAATTAGGAACATTCTTCCTAAAAAGGGCCCTGCGTAGTCTACATGAAGTCTTTCCCAGGGTGAGCCTGGCCACTCCCACGGGTGCAAAGGAGCTTGAGCAGGTGCCTTTCTGAAACTTTGACACACCTCACATTTCTGAACCACTCTCTCTACATCCTGGTCCATTCCAGGCCACCACATGTATGATCGGGCCAATCCTTTCATTCTGGACATGCCGGAATGAGTCTGATGTAACTGTTTCAATACAGCCCCTCTACCTTGCGATGGTATGACGATTCTCACTCCCCAAGTCACACATCCATCTTTTACACTGAGAGCATCAATCCTGTGATGGTACGGTAACACATGTGGCTCTACTTTCTCAGGCCAACCCTTTAAGAGGTACTCATGTACCATTGAGAGTGTTATGTCGTGTGATGTCCACTTCCGAACCTGTGCTGCACTCACAGGCGAACCGTCCATTAAATCCATCATCAGCACTTGATCATTAGTTTCATCAGGTTCTCCCTCACCTGGCACTGGAAGTGTACTCAGCGCATCAGCATTTTGGTGGTACTTTCCTGGCTTGTAAACAATGTTATACTGATATGCTTGTAACATCACAGCCCACCTTTGCACTCTGGGTGAACCCATTTGAGGAACTGCTTTTGTTTCATTAAACAAATGGATCAAAGGCTTATGATCAGTGCAAATTGTAAATGCACGACCATACAAATACTTGTGGAATCTATGGATGCCAAAAATCACAGCCAAGCCTTCTTTGTCCAGTTGTGAATAACGTTTCTCCGCTGGTGTTAATGTCCGAGACATGAACCCAAGAGGTTTCTCCACCCTTTCTCCTTTTATACGCTGCGAGAGCACTGCACCAACCCAGTAGGGTGAAGCATCACAAGCCAAAGTTAGTTCTGAATCTGATGAATAATGAGCTAGCACCTCTGCTGATTTTAGTAGAGCTTTAGATTTTATAAAAGCTTCTTGCTGTTGCTTTTTCCACATCCACTGAACATCTTTTCTCAGCAGCAGATGTAGGGGGGCCAGCAGCGTTGCCAGATTTGGCAGGAACTTGTTATAATAGTTAAGCAGTCCCAGGTATGCTTTAAGCTCTGTGACATTCCTTGGTTCTGGTGCTTCTTCAATGACTTTCACTTTACTTCCCAAAGGATGTAGACCCTGTGCATCTACTCTGTGGCCTAAATATTCCACCTCATCTGCCAGGAACACACATTTTACTCTTTTCAGTCGCAAACCAGCTTCTTCCAGTCTCGACAGCACTTCATCCAGTGTCTTCAAGTGACTTTCTTGGTTTACGCCTGTCACCAATATATCATCCAGATAAACAACTAATCCAGGAATACCTTGCAACAATCCCTCCATTGTTCTCTGAAAGATAGCAGGAGCTGAAGCCACTCCAAAGGGTAAACGATTATATGTGAATAACCCTTTCTGTGTATTCACTGTCAAGTATTTCTTGGAGCTTTCATCCATGATAATTTGTTGGTATGCATGACTCATGTCCAATTTTGTGAACTGCTTTCCTCCATCCAATAGAGCAAAAAGATCTTCCACCCTAGGTATTGGATACTGTTCCAATGTTGACACTCTATTGACTGTGAGTTTGTAGTCACCGCATAATCTTATACTGCCATCTGATTTCAAGATAGGAACAACAGGAGATGCCCACTCTGAATACTTAACAGGTGATATGATCTTGTCCCGTAGCAGTCGATTAATCTCTTCCTACACCCTTGTTTGCAGGGCATAAGGCACAGATCTAGGTCTAAAAAACCGTGGTGTGACATCAGTCGGCACGTGAAGAGTAGCAGCAGTACCCCTTAATGTCCCAAGCTCCTCTTTGAATACTTCCTCATGCTTGGATAGCACCTGTTGTAATGTCATCACCTCTGACTGTATCAGCTTTATCTCACTCCATGGTAGTTGAATATCTTCAAGTCTTCTCTGCCTAGTAAGCATGGTCCTGTTCCTTTCACTATGACAAGTGGCATTTTCTTTTCCTGCTGCTGGTATTTTACTTGTACATCAGCCACACCCACTATCTCTACTTGCTCTCCTGTATAAGTTCTCAACTTGATTTTTGTACGTCTCAGTTTGGGAGCTTCTGAATGTTTCCAGATATGCTTGTACATTCCCTCATTCATAAGACTGACACTACACCCTGTATCAATCTCAAAGTTTACCAGTCTGCCAATAACATGCAACTCCGCATCGATGGGTTTCACTTTCTTCAATGCATCAGTTTTTACACATGCCAAAGTGAATGTTTCTTCAGATTCATCACTCTCATTATTTTCACTTACATTGAATGCCCGATACGGACGCACACCTTTTCCCCCTTTTTCCGTTGTCGCGTGTCCACTCTGTTGGCTTTTGTTGCGACAAGCTCTGGCGATATGACCAATTTTCCTGCACACATAACATTTATCCTTCTTAAATCTACATTCGTTAGCTTGGTGTTTTTTTCCGCAGCATCTGTGACACTCTCTACTTTCTTTTTGTTTACCAGATTCTCCTCTTTTCCAGTGATCCGGTTTTCTTTCTTTAAACATGATGCTGTTACATGCCTGTACCCCGGATTTATTTTGTAAATCGAGCACATTTTTGCTTGCGGCTTCAGTAGCTACTGCAATTTTAAAAGCAGTCTCAAATGTCAGATTTGCTTCTGAAAGCAACCGTCTCTGAATCCGATCATCATCTATGCCACAAACAAGACGATCCCTCAGCATTTGATCTAAAGTTGCTCCGTAATTACAATCTTGTGCTAAACAACGCAACTCAGCTACATACTCTGTCACAGTCTCTGTCGGCTTCTTCGTTCTTGAATCAAATTTAAATCTCTGTACAATCTCACTTGGCTTAGGATTGAAATGATTTTTTAACATCGTTATCAGTTGCTGATAAGTCTTTTCACTTGGTTTCGTAGGGCTCAGAAGATTTCGCATCACACTGTACGTTTGTGGTCCCACAACACTTATGAGAATAGCTCTTTGCTTACCCTCATCTTCGATTCCATTAGCCACGAAAAATTGCTCCACTATTTCCGAATACTCTTCCCATGTTTGAACTTTTGCATCAAATGCTGCTAGTGAGCCAATAGTTCCTGTAGCCATGGTTAATCAAGCTTCTTCTCCCCCTCAACACAGTTATCCGCACTCTGCTCCTTTTCACAATTTCAATATGTTGTCAACACAAGCTTTCCGCTTCATCCTCGTCGCCAAAATGTGATATTGTCCATATAAATCACCACCACATGTACTGAGTTGAAGTTAATACTTTACTTTCTGTTTGCAGCAGTTACAGCAACAGACATCAAACACTGCTTCCACCTGGCACCTCTTCTTCCACCCCATTCGTGCCAAGATAGAACCCAACAACTTAGATATACAGATGACACCTAGTGGTTACTCCAGGATACTACATTTACATTGCCAGTCTAATCTATCTGGACACTGACCGCTTTCCAACCACTTGCACCGTCCAATCAAAGCGCTCGCGTCCAGTCCATACAAAAAGAAGAAGAAAAAAAACGTTTAAATTGTGCGGTATTTCGATATATATATATAAAGCGCTTTATTCAGTGCACGTGATCGCCTGTGAATAGAAGTTTCCGTCGGGCGTGGTTAAGTGATACTGACGGACCAAACCCATCGCTTAGGCTCTCGGTATAAGAGTGCTGTGGTAGATGTACATTTGAACGGAAGAAAACCATTCCTTACACACGTTTTCGGAATTGTTTAAATATGCAATTGGTTGTCCTTATTAAATAAGTATTAATTTGCATACATAGGAATAAAACTGGCACGTTTGCGTCTTTAAAGATTTGTTTTATAACTGAAATCTGCAGCTGAAAGGAGATACAATAAAATTAACACTTAAACATGCATTTTGCATGTTTTATCATTTCCATTACTCTGAGAAAAACTGTCATGACAAGCTAAACAGGCCTAAATCTCAAAATTGACTAGTGAATGAAATGTTTTTGCCTGTAGTAGCTTGCTAATTCTTTGCCAGTTGTTTTGTTTTATGCAACTTGTAAATAATATTTGCATGCAAAAAATATTCATTATCAACTGATGGCTTGGTGGAACTTTGCTCTTTCTCACATGGGGACATGAATTTGGGCTTTAATCCCTTTAATTCCAGATCTTTACTTCCAAAGACTGGGAATCATTTTCAATACATTACAACTGGGTTTGAGTAACAGCTTTTAGGCTCATACCTCATAGCTTTAAATATTTTTGTTTCCATGCTCCCAACATTCTTCAGTCACACCCTTTACTGGATGACTCTCTTTATGTACTTTTAAATTTACCCAATAATTAATTCTTATTTTATACCTGCGAAGGCATAAAGTAGCTTCCCCAACTTCTGCATGGCTACAATGGGAGATGTTTTGAACCCACCACAACATATTCTAAGAGCTTAATTCTGTGTAGTTTCAATATTTTTGAGTTGTGGTTTTAGATGCAAATCCGTAAAATATTACTTCCATAATCTAAACTTGGTCTGATTAATGTACAATACCAATATCACCTTTAAAGTTACTAAAAATATCATTAATCATAATATGAAAAAAATACTGGGCAGCATACACTTGAGGAGTTCCATTATCTTTCTCATGTCTTAGAATACTCTACTCCTACTTGAAATCAGGGCCGTGCACAGACATTTTGAGGGGCAGTGGCCCAAACCAAAAAAAGGGGGCATTAGGGGGGTGGGTGCTTGTAAATACAAATTATCAAGTTGTTACAAATATACAATTAAAATAAAAGATACCACACTCTGTAATAATTGACTTTATTTGAGATGTTTTGATACGAGTGGGCTCTCCCTCACTCTCTGAGCCTGCTTCTGTGCCATCTTGAATGGAAGTAGGGGAGAATGGGGTAAATTGCCCATGGAGGGCCAATGGTGACTATTCCCTGCCCATGGAGGGTCAACGGTGACTAGCCGTGACTCTGGAGGGTCATCGGGAACCTGACTCAACTCTGGAAGGTCAATGGGAACCTGACTCGACTCTGGAAGGTCAACGGGAACCTCACTCGACTCTGGAAGGTCAACGGGAACCTGACTCGACTCTGGAAGGTCGACTCTGGAAGGTCAACGGGAACCTGACTTGACTCTGGAGGGTCAACAGGAACCTGAGTCGACTCTGGAAGGTCGACTCTGGAAGGTCAACGGGAACCTGACTCGACTCTGGAGGGTCAACGGGAACCTGACTCGACTCTAGAGGGTCAACGGGAACCTGATTTGACTCTGGAAGGTCGACTCTGGAAGGTCGACAGGAACTTGACTCGACTCTGGAGGGTCAACGGGAACCTGACTCGACTCTGGAGGGTCAACGGGAACCTGACTCGACTCTGGAAGTCGACTCTGGAAGGTCAACGGGAACCTGACTCGACTCTGGAGGGTCAACGGGAACCTAACCCGACTCTGGAAGGTCAACGGGAACCTCACTCGACTCTGGAAGGTCAACGGGAACCTGACTCGACTCTGGAAGGTCGACTCTGGAAGGTCAACGGGAACCTGACTTGACTCTGGAGGGTCAACAGGAACCTGAGTCGACTCTGGAAGGTCGACTCTGGAAGGTCAACGGGAACCTGACTCGACTCTGGAGGGTCAACGGGAACCTGACTCGACTCTAGAGGGTCAACGGGAACCTGATTTGACTCTGGAAGGTCGACTCTGGAAGGTCGACGGGAACTTGACTCGACTCTGGAGGGTCAACGGGAACCTGACTCGGCTCTGGAAGGTCGACTCTGGAAGGTCAACGGGAACCTGACTCGACTCTGGAGGGTCAACGGGAACCTGACTCGACTCTGGAAGTCGACTCTGGAAGGTCAACGGGAACCTGACTCGACTCTGGAGGGTCAACGGGAACCTAACCCGAATCTGGAGGATCGACTCTGGAAGGTCAATGGGAACCTGACTCGACTCTGGAGGGTCAACTGGAACCTGACTCGACTCTGGAAGGTTGACTCTGGAGGGTCAACGGGAACCTGACTCAACTCTGGAAGGTCAACGGCAACTTGACTCGACTCTGGAGGGTCAACGGGAACCTGACTCGACTCTGGAAGGTCGACTCTGGAAGGTCAACGGGAACCTGACTCAACTCTGGAAGGTCGACTCTGGAAGGTCAATGGGAACCTGACTCGACTCTGGAAGGTCGACTCTGGAGGGTAAATGGAAACCTGACATGACTCTGGAAGGTCGACTCTGGAGGGTCAACAGGAACCTGACTCAACTCTGGAGGGTCAATGGGATCCTGACTTGACTCTGGAAGGTTGACTCTGGAAAGTCAATGGGATCCTGACTCGACTCTGGAAGGTCAATGGGAACCTGACACGACTCTGGAAAGTCGACTCTGGAAGTTCAATGGGAACCTGACTTGACTCTGGAGGGTCAACGGGAACCTGACTTGACTCTGGAGGGTCAACGCGAACCTGACTTGACTCAGGAAGGTCGACTCTGGAAGGTCAATGGGAACCTGACTCGACTCTGGAAGGTCGACTCTGGAAGGTCAACGGGAACCTGACTCGACTCTAGAAGGTCAACGGGAACCTGACTCAACTCTGGAAGGTCGACTCTGGAAGGTCAACGGAATCTGACTCGACTCTGGAAGGTCGACTCTGGAAGGTCTACGGGAACCTGTCTCGACTCTGGAAGGTCAACGGGAACCTGACACGACTCTGGAAAGTCGACTCTGGAAGGTCAATGGGAACCTGACTTGACTCTGGAGGGTCATCGGGAACCTGACTTGACTCTGGAAGGTCAACAGGAAACTGACTCGACTCTGGAGAGTAAACGGCAACCTGACTTGACTCTGGAGGGTCAATGGGAATCTGACTCGACTCTGGAGGGTCAACAGGAACCTGACTCAACTCTGGAGGGTCAATGGGATCCTGACTTGACTCTGGAAGGTTGACTCTGGAAAGTCAATGGGATCCTGACTCGACTCTGGAAGGTCAATGGGAACCTGACACGACTCTGGAAAGTCGACTCTGGAAGTTCAATGGGAACCTGACTTGACTCTGGAGGGTCAACGGGAACCTGACTTGACTCTGGAAGGTCATCGGGAAACTGACTCGACTCTGGAGAGTAAACGGGAACCTGACTTGACTCTGGAGGGTCAATGGGAATCTGACTCGACTCTGGAGGGTCAACTCTGGAAGGTCAATGGGAACCTGACTCGACTCTGGAAGGTCGACTCTGGATGGTAAACAGGAACCTGACTTGACTCTGGAAGGTTGACTCTGGAGGGTCAACGGGAACCTGACTCGACTCTGGAAGGTCAACGGGAACCTGACTCAACTCTGGAAGGTCGACTCTGGAAGGTCAATGGGAACCTGACTCGACTCTGGAAGGTCGACTCTGGAGGGTAAATGGAAACCTGACATGACTCTGGAAGGTCGACTCTGGAGGGTCAACAGGAACCTGACTCAACTCTGGAGGGTCAATGGGATCCTGACTTGACTCTGGAAGGTTGACTCTGGAAAGTCAATGGGATCCTGACTCGACTCTGGAAGGTCAATGGGAACCTGACACGACTCTGGAAAGTCGACTCTGGAAGTTCAATGGGAACCTGACTTGACTCTGGAGGGTCAACGGGAACCTGACTTGACTCTGGAGGGTCAACGCGAACCTGACTTGACTCAGGAAGGTCGACTCTGGAAGGTCAATGGGAACCTGACTCGACTCTGGAAGGTCGACTCTGGAAGGTCAACGGGAACCTGACTCGACTCTAGAAGGTCAACGGGAACCTGACTCAACTCTGGAAGGTCGACTCTGGAAGGTCAACGGAATCTGACTCGACTCTGGAAGGTCGACTCTGGAAGGTCTACGGGAACCTGTCTCGACTCTGGAAGGTCAACGGGAACCTGACACGACTCTGGAAAGTCGACTCTGGAAGGTCAATGGGAACCTGACTTGACTCTGGAGGGTCATCGGGAACCTGACTTGACTCTGGAAGGTCAACAGGAAACTGACTCGACTCTGGAGAGTAAACGGCAACCTGACTTGACTCTGGAGGGTCAATGGGAATCTGACTCGACTCTGGAGGGTCAACAGGAACCTGACTCAACTCTGGAGGGTCAATGGGATCCTGACTTGACTCTGGAAGGTTGACTCTGGAAAGTCAATGGGATCCTGACTCGACTCTGGAAGGTCAATGGGAACCTGACACGACTCTGGAAAGTCGACTCTGGAAGTTCAATGGGAACCTGACTTGACTCTGGAGGGTCAACGGGAACCTGACTTGACTCTGGAAGGTCATCGGGAAACTGACTCGACTCTGGAGAGTAAACGGGAACCTGACTTGACTCTGGAGGGTCAATGGGAATCTGACTCGACTCTGGAGGGTCAACTCTGGAAGGTCAATGGGAACCTGACTCGACTCTGGAAGGTCGACTCTGGATGGTAAACAGGAACCTGACTTGACTCTGGAAGGTTGACTCTGGAGGGTCAACGGGAACCTGACTCGACTCTGGAAGGTCAACGGGAACCTGACTCAACTCTGGAGGGTCAACGGGATTCTGACTTGACTCTGGAAGGTCGACTCTGGAAGGTCAATGGGATCCTGACTCGACTCTGGAAGGTCAACGGGAACCTGACTCGACTCTGGAAGATCAACGGGAACCTGACTCGACTCTGGAAGGTCAACTCTGGAAGGTCAATGGGAACCTGACTCGACTCTGGAGGGTCAACGCGAACCTGACTTGACTCAGGAAGGTCGACTCTGGAAGGTCAATGGGAACCTGACTCGACTCTGGAAGGTCGACTCTGGAAGGTCAACGGGAACCTGACTCGACTCTAGAAGGTCAACGGGAACCTGACTCAACTCTGGAAGGTCGACTCTGGAAGGTCAACGGAATCTGACTCGACTCTGGAAGGTCGACTCTGGAAGGTCTACGGGAACCTGTCTCGACTCTGGAAGGTCAACGGGAACCTGACACGACTCTGGAAAGTCGACTCTGGAAGGTCAATGGGAACCTGACTTGACTCTGGAGGGTCATCGGGAACCTGACTTGACTCTGGAAGGTCAACAGGAAACTGACTCGACTCTGGAGAGTAAACGGGAACCTGACTTGACTCTGGAGGGTCAATGGGAATCTGACTCGACTCTGGAGGGTCAACTCTAGAAGTTCAATGGGAACCTGACTCGACTCTGGATGGTCGACTCTGGATGGTAAACGGGAACCTGACTTCACTCTGGAAGGTCGACTCAGGAGGGTCAACGGGAACCTGACTCGACTCTGGAAGGTCAACGGGAACCTGACTCAACTCTGGAGGGTCAACGGAATCCTGACTTGACTCTGGAAGGTCGACTCTGGAAGGTCAATGGGATCCTGACTCGACTCTGGAAGGTCAACGGGAACCTGACTCGACTCTGGAAGGTCAACTCTGGAAGGTCAATGGGAACCTGACTTGACTCTGGAGGGTCAACGGGAACCTGACTTGACTCAGGAAGGTCGACTCTGGAAGGTCAATGGGAACCTGACTCGACTCTGGAAGGTCAACGGGAACCTGACTCAACTCTGGAAGGTCGACTCTGGAAGGTCAACGGAACCTGACTCGACTCTGGAAGGTTGACTCTGGAAGGTCTACGGGAACCTGACTCGACTCTGGAAGGTCAATGGGAACCTGACTCAACTCTGGAAGGTGAACTCTGGAAGGTCAATGGGAACCTGACTTGACTCTAGAAGGTCAACGGGAACCTGACTTGACTGTGGAAGGTTGACACTGGAAGGTCAATGGGAACCTGACTTGACTCTGGAAGGTCGACTCTGGAAGGTCAACGGCAACCTGACTGGACTCTGGAAGGTCAACGGGAACCTGACTCAACTCTGGAAGGTCGAATCTGGAAGGTCAATGGGTACCTGACTCGACTCTGGAAGGTCGACTCTGGAAGGTCAACGGGAAACTGACTTGACTCTGGAGGGTAAACGGGAACCTGACTCGACTCTGGAAGGTCAACGGGAACCTGACACGACTCTGGAAAGTCGACTCTGGAAGGTCAATGGGAACCTGACTTGACTCTGGAGGGTCAACGGGAACCTGACTTGACTCTGGAAGGTCAACAGGAAACTGACTCGACTCTTGAGAGTAAACGGGAACCTGACTTGACTCTGGAGGGTCAATGGGAATCTGACTCGACTCTGGAGGGTCAACTCTGGAAGTTCAATGGGAACCTGACTCGACTCTGGATGGTCGACTCTGGATGGTAAACGGGAACCTGACTTCACTCTGGAAGGTCGACTCAGGAGGGTCAACGGGAACCTGACTCGACTCTGGAAGGTCAACGGGAACCTGACTCAACTCTGGAGGGTCAACGGAATCCTGACTTGACTCTGGAAGGTCGACTCTGGAAGGTCAATGGGATCCTGACTCGACTCTGGAAGGTCAACGGAATCCTGACTTGACTCTGGAAAGTCGACTCTGGAAGGTCAATGGGAGCCTGACTCGACTCTGGAAGGTCAACGGGAACCTGACTCGACTCTGGAAGGTCAACTCTGGAAGGTCAATGGGAACCTGACTTGACTCTGGAGGGTCAACGGGAACCTGACTCAACTCTGGAAGGTCGACTCTGGAAGGTCAACGGAACCTGACTCGACTCTGGAAGGTTGACTCTGGAAGGTCTACGGGAACCTGACTCGACTCTGGAAGGTCAATGGGAACCTGACACGACTCTGGAAAGTCGACTCTGGAAGGTCAACGGAACCTGACTCGACTCTGGAAGGTCAACTCTGGAAGTTCAATGGGAACCTGACTCGACTCTGGATGGTCGACTCTGGATGGTAAACGGGAACCTGACTTCACTCTGGAAGGTCGACTCAGGAGGGTCAACGGGAACCTGACTCGACTCTGGAAGGTCAACGGGAACCTGACTCAACTCTGGAGGGTCAACGGAATCCTGACTTGACTCTGGAAGGTCGACTCTGGAAGGTCAATGGGATCCTGACTCGACTCTGGAAGGTCAACGGAATCCTGACTTGACTCTGGAAGGTCGACTCTGGAAGGTCAATGGGATCCTGACTCGACTCTGGAAGGTCAACGGAATCCTGACTTGACTCTGGAAAGTCGACTCTGGAAGGTCAATGGGAGCCTGACTCGACTCTGGAAGGTCAACGGGAACCTGACTCGACTCTGGAAGGTCAACTCTGGAAGGTCAATGGGAACCTGACTTGACTCTGGAGGGTCAACGGGAACCTGACTCAACTCTGGAAGGTCGACTCTGGAAGGTCAACGGAACCTGACTCGACTCTGGAAGGTTGACTCTGGAAGGTCTACGGGAACCTGACTCGACTCTGGAAGGTCAATGGGAACCTGACTCAACTCTGGAAGGTGAACTCTGGAAGGTCAATGGGAACCTGACTTGACTCTGGAAGGTCAACGGGAACCTGACTTGACTGTGGAAGGTTGACACTGGAAGGTCAATGGGAACCTGACTTGACTCTGGAAGGTCGACTCTGGAAGGTCAACGGCAACCTGACTGGACTCTGGAAGGTCAACGGGAACCTGACTCAACTCTGGAAGGTCGAATCTGGAAGGTCAATGGGAACCTGACTCGACTCTGGAAGGTCGACTCTGGAAGGTCAACGGGAAACTGACTTGACTCTGGAGGGTAAACGGGAACCTGACTTGACTCTGGCGGGTCAACGGGAACCTGACTCGACTTTGGAAGGTCGACTCTGGAAGGTCAACAGGAACCTGACTCAACTCTGGAAGGTTGACTTTGGAAGGTCAATGGGAATCTGACTCGACTCTGAAAGGTCAACAGGAACCTGACTCAACAGTGGCTGTTATGCTGTGCAGAGGCGCTGGACAAGCAGCCATCTTGTGCCATGACTCTGGACCTGCGGCTATCTTGGGCAGTGGCGCTGGGCCGTCGGCCATCTTGGGCAGTGGTTCTGGGCTGGTTGCCACCTTGTAATGTGGCGCTGGGCTGGTGGCCATCCTTTGCTGTGGCACTGGGCTGGCGGTCATCTTGTATCGTGACGCTGGGCTGAATCCTAGATTCACCCCTGTGCACGGCTTGTAATGTTCCTTCAAAAAGGAAATCCATAATTTAGTTATATAGCTTTCCTCCAATTCCCTTACATTTACATTTGATTAAAAGTCCCTCTTTACAAAGCATATCATAGGCTTTCTCATCATCAAATAAAACCCCCGCCAATGCATCTTTATTGAGATTTCCTGATATTGGCTTTTAGGCTTAAAACAGCATCCACTGTATTCCAAACAGGCTTAAATACATCATCTCTTCCAGATGTATGTTAAACTCCCCCTAGAGCCATCATTAATTCAAAGATAGTAAAACTGCTTCTAAATTGTCTCCAGGAGGACTGCTTTTCATCATCACATCTGGGTGATGATTCTTGTTCTGAATGTTCATTCAGTCTCACATTTGTGACGTCATCGTACTAAGACCCAACAACATTATCTGGAGTATCCAGAAGGGGGCGCTTAACTGCAAATTTTTAATAGACTAAATGCAGTTTGTTTGTAGAGAACAGTACCTAATCTATATAATAATTATTTATATTTTATTATAATGCTATTAAATTATAATATTAATACAAATATACATACATACATGTGACAACATTGGCTAGAGTAATTAGTAAATTTACAACCTTCATTACAAATGGGTGCATACTGTAGTACTTATATTATTATTTTTTATTATAAATATTTGTAATGCTTCAAATTTTGTCCATATGATGGCGAAATCAATTTGATAAAGAAGAGATTTTTTCCCCAAATTTATTTATTTATTTATTTTTGGATCCTAATCTTCAAAAATTACCTTGTTGTATGATTTATGTCTTTTGAGCTCACCCTTCAGATTATAGAAATGTAGTGTTACTTGTTTAGGATTCAAAATTTTATTTGCTTTTAATTTATGTCATTATTATGTCCTTTTTGAGCAATCTTCTTGTACATATATATTAGACCAAAATGTCAAGTTTGCCTAGGAAATGCAATTATTATACCAGAAAACTCAAAATTGGATTAAAAATGAACAAACTAGGCTATAAATGCTTTGTAATGTAGGCTTGTATTATTATATTATTATATAGCCTAGTGTTTATTTACTGATAGAGAGTCAAAAAGACAAATTCATCAATATTTTATTTATAACAGGGCTTTATTTATTTATAAAATAATAACACACCACAGATCCTGAAGAAACAGTAACAAAAACACAGTGACAGAAATGTCAGAAATAGCGTATGGGTCTGTCACGTGATTAAGGAACAACTTGACCCGAAAGACTCATGAGATGAACTAATCAATTCTCTTTACGTCTCAGACTGCATTGGTTTTAGTGTATGGGGCTGTCACGTGATTATGGAATGACTTGATCCTAAAGACTTTTCAGACAAGAGGTGAGGTGAGTTAATCACAGACTGAAGACCCAGGTAAAAAATTTATTAATATTTTCTGTATCTTATAGCATTTTAGTTTTGTATTGTTTGTAGTGTGATCAACGTTTGCTTAAGTACTATATGTGTTGGGGAAGTAACACAAAATTTTAATTACATTTTGCTAAAATGAACAAAATTAATTAAATGACTCGAAAAAAAGATTCGTCCATTTTGCTGAACGAAACTCAAAAGTCAGAGTCGGTAAAATGATCCGAACTTCCCATCACTACTACATATTGCATATAAATCACCGCAAGAGCTTTCCAGTATATGCGTGCCACTGAGTGATGTCTGTACTTCCAGGTCAGAGAGCACCTGTCTATCAAAAGCTCACTATCCAATCAGAGTAGACCACTGTTAAGCCTGCATTCAGAATCCATGATTGGCAAAAAATAATATTTGAAAAACATTAACAAAGAATGAAGCATATTTGAAGAGCCTGTTAAATTTGTGCGAGTCATTATTATTTATTTTTTTCATTTTCATTTTCAAAATGTAATTAAAATGTTGTGTTACTTCCCTAACACATCTAGTACTTACGCAAACATTGATCACACTACAAACAATACAAAACTAAAATGCTATAAGATACAGAATCAGAATCAGAATGAGCTTTATTGCCAGGTATGTTTACACATACGAGGAATTTGTTTTCGTGACAGAAGCTCCGCAGTACAACAGAATGACAGCGACAGAACATAAAACACATAATAAAAGAATAAAAAATACAAATATGTAGACAGTGAATGACAATATACAAATGACAATTGTAGGCAGGTATATTACAAAGTGAAGTTATGTATGTACATATATATTGTGTGCAAAATTTAAGTGTATACTAAGTATGTGTGTTGTAAATAAATAAAGTGTGTGTGTATATAAAGTGTAGTGTGTTCGCCATTATTGTCAGCTGTTCATAAGATGGATTGCCTGAGGGAAGAAACTGGTCCTGTGTCTGGTCGTTCTAGTGCTCAGTGCTCTGTAGCGTCGACCAGATGGCAACAGTTCAAAGAGGGAGTGTGCTGGATGTGAGGGGTCCAGAGTGATTTTGACAGCCCTTTTTCTCACTCTGGATAAGTACAGTTCTTGAATAGATGGGAGAGTTGAACCGATGATTCGCTCAGCAGTCCGGACTACTCTCTGTAGTCTTCTGAGGTCAGATTTAGAAGCTGAGCTGAACCAGACAGTTACTGAAGTGCAGAGGATGGATTCGATGATGGTGGAGTAGAACTGTTTCAGCAGCTCCTGTGGCAGGTTAAACTTCCTCAGCTGGCGGAGAAAGTACAACCTCTGCTGGGCCTTTTTTACGATGGAGTCAATGTGAATGTCCCACTTCAGGTCCTGAGAGATGGTGGTTCCCAGGAATCTGAATGACTCCACTGCAGTCACAGGGCTGTTCATGATGGTGAGTGGGGGGAGTGCAGGGGGGTTTCTCCTGAAGTCCACGATCATCTCCACTGTTTTGAGCGTGTTGAGCTCCAGGTTGTTGAGACTGCACCAGACAGCCAGCTCTTTTACCTCCTGTCTGTAAGCAGACTCGTCACCGTCCTGAATGAGGCCGATGAGTGTGGTGTCATCTGCAAACTTCAGGAGCTTGACAGAGGGGTCCTTAGATGTGCAATCGTTGGTGTACAGGGAGAAGAGCAGTGGGGAGAGAACACAGCCCTGGGGAGCTCCGGTGCTGATTGTACGGGTGCTGGATGTGTATTTTCCCAGCCTCACTAGCTGCTGCCTGTCTGTCAGGAAGCTGTTGATCCACTGACAGACGGAGGTGGGCACGGAGAGCTGATTTAGTTTGGGCAGGAGGAGGTTTGGGATGATCGTGTTGAAGGCCGAGCTGAAGTCCACAAACAGGATCCTCACATAAGTCCCCGGTCTGTCTAGGTGTTGTAGAACATAATGCAGTCCAATGTTTACTGCATCGTCCACAGACCTGTTTGCTCTGTAGGCAAACTGAAGAGGATCCAGCAAGGGCCCAGTGATGTCCTTCAGGTGGCCCAGCACCAGTTTCTCAAATGACTTCATGACTACAGACGTTAGAGCCACAGGCCTGTAGTCATTTAGTCCTGTAATTTTGGGTTTCTTAGGGATGGGGATGATGGTGGAACGTTTGAGGCATGAAGGGACTTCGCACAGCTCCAGCAATCTGTTGAAGATCTGTGTGAAGATGGGGGCCAGCTGGTCAGCACAGGATTTCAGACAGGCTGGTGTAACACAATCTGGGCCTGGTGCTTTTTTCCTTTTCTGCTTCCGGAAGACCTGGCGCACCGCATCCTCGCTGATCTGAATTGCAGGTGTGGGGGAGAGGGGGGATGCAGGAGGTGAGAATGGTGAGAGTGCTTGATTGGAGAGGTGTTCAGGATGGGTTGCAGGAGCTGTTAATGGTGTGAACGGTAGTTTGGAGAGGCATTCAGGGCTGGTTGCAGGAGTTGTGAAGGGTGTGAATGGTTTTGTGGGGAGGCGTTCAGGGCAGGTGATGGGTGTTCTTTCAAACCTGCAGTAAAACTCGTTCAGATCGTCTGCCAGTCGTTGATTCTCCACAGTGCTGGGGGGTGGTGTCTTGTAATTGGTGATCTTCTTTAGACTTTTCCACACTGATGCGGAGTCGTTGGAAGTGAACTGAGTCCTTATTTTTTCAGAATAATTCATCTTTGCCACTTTGATCTCCTTTTCCAATGTGTATTTAGCCTGTTTATACAAGACATTGTCCCCCTTCACGTAAGCATCTTCTTTGGCCTGACGGAGCTGTCTGAGTTTTGCAGTGAACCACGGTTTGTCATTATTGTAAATTAGTTGAGTCTTTGTAGGAATACACATATCCTCACAGAAACTGATATATGATGTTACGGTCTCTGTGAGTTCATGCAGATCGGTGGCAGCAGCTTCAAAAACACTCCAATCAGTGAGGTCAAAACAAGATTGTAAATCCTGCTCTGCTTCATTAGTCCATCTTTTTACAGTCCTTGATACAGGTTTAGCTGATTTAAGTTTCTGCCTGTAGGACGGTATAAGATGAACCAGAAGGTGATCAGAACGTCCCAAAGCTGCTCGTGGAACAGAGTGATATGCATCCTTTATTGTGGTGTAACAGTGATCCAATATATTACTGTCTCTTGTGGGACATGTAACATGCTGTCTGTATTTTGGCAGTTCACGGGACAGATTGGCTTTATTAAAGTCCCCGAGAATGATTAAAACAGAGTCTGGGTGTTGTTGTTCTGTCTCTGTGATCTGATCAGTGAGTTTCTGTAAAGCTGAGCTCAAATGCGCTTGAGGATGGATGTAAACACTGACCAGAATGAACGAGTGAAACTCCCTTAATCAGAAAAGAATAATTAATTTTTTACCTGGGTCTTCAGTCTGAGATTAGCTCACCTCACCTCTTGTCTGAAAAGTCTTTGGGTTCAAGTCATTCCTTAATCACGTGACAGCCTTATACGCAAAAACCAGTGCAGTCTGACACGGAAAGAGAACTGATTAATTCATCTCATGAGTCTTTCGGGTCCAGTCGTTCCTTAAAGGGGGGATGAAATGCTATTTCATGCATACTGAGTTTTTTATACTGTTAAAGAGTTGGATTCCCTTGCTAAACATGGACAAAGTTTCTAAATTAATTTGTATGTTTGAAGGAGTATTTTTGGAACACAACTTCCGGTTTGTCACAAGTTTCATAAAGTTTTTTTCGAGTATGGGTCTGTGTGACGTTAGATGGAGCGGAATTTCTTTATATGGGTCCTAAGGGCACTTCTCTCGGAAGAGCGCGCGCTCCCGTATAGCAGAGCAGAGACATTCATTGATCAGAGCGAGAGACCGAAATGTCTCAAAAGAAGTGTGTTTTTGGTTGCCAGGGCAAGACAACCCTGCACAGATTACCAAAAAAAAAAAAAAAAAAAAACAGCATTAAGGGACCAGTGGATGGAGTTTATTTTTACAGAGCATCAACGGAGTTGTGCAAGTTTTTTTGTTTGTTCCCTGCATTTTGAAGATGCTTGTTTTACAAACAAGGCCCAGTTTGACGCCGGATTTGAATATCATTTATTTCTCAAGGATAATGCAGTCCCAACGAAAAAGGGACACGATCGTGTGTTGGAACCGCAGGCGGTGAGTAAAACTGCTTCAAATATCTCTGTGTTGTTAACTTTTTCCGGGAAAAAATGGTACAGACTATCTTTCTCTTATAAATATAATAAAACTAAAGACTTTTTGGAGTTATGAAGGATGCAGTACTACTCTATAGGTACTCAAGATTAACAGGATATTGAGTGAAAACGAGCATTTCACCCCCCCTTTAATCACGTGACAGCCCCATACACTCTACTTCTGACATTTCTGTCACTGTGTTTTTGTTACTGTTTCTTCAGGATCTGTGGTGTGTTATTATTTTATAAATAAGTAACCCTTTTATAAATAAAATATTGATGAATTTGTCTTTTTGACTGTCTATCAGTAAATAAACACTAGCCTATATAATAATATAATAATACAAGCCTACAATACAAAGTATTTATAGCCTAGTTTGTTCATTTTTAATCCAATTTTGAGTTTGCTGGTATAATAATTGCCTTTACTAGGCAAACTTGACATTTTGGTCTAATATATATGTACAAGAAGATTGCTCAAAAAGGACATAATGACATAAATTAAAAGCAAATAACATTTTGAATCCTAAACAAGTAACACTGCAGTTCTATAGTCTAATCTGAAGGGTGAACTCAAAAGACATAAATCATACAACAAGGTATTTTTTTAAGATTAGAAATCTCTTCTTTATCAAAGTGATTTTGCCATCATATGGACAAAATGTAAAGCATAACCAATAATTATAATAAAAAATAATAATAAGTACTATGCACCCATTTGTAAGGGTGGTTGTAAATTAAATTATTACTCTAGCCAATGTTGTCATGTCACGTGACAAAAGAACGAATCACCTGAAAACCCGAAAGACAAACTAATAAATTCTCTTTCCGGCTCAATACCGCATTGGTTTAACGTATGGGTCTGTCCTGTGATTGAGGAAAGAGTCAAAAACCCGATAGACCCAAACTATGAACTAATCAATACTCTTGCCGGCTCTTACTGCATTGTGTTAGAGTATGGGGCTGTCAAGTGATTAAGGAACAAGTCAAAAACCCAATAGACCCGAACTATGAACTAATAATTTCTCTTTCTGGCTCAAGGCTGCATTGACTGACTGGTGAATTACTACTAGCAGAACAGAACCTATAGAATATTGCAAATGCGCGACTGAACAAATCACTCCCCGGGACGACTCGTTCTTCACGAGTCACATTAAAGATTTGTTCAAAATGAACTAATCGTTCAAGAACAACACATCACCAAAGCGTAAACAATTAGTGAAAACAAATCTTTGAAAAACATTAACAAAGAATGAAGCATATTTGAAGAGCCTGTTCAATTTGTGCGACTGAGTTAATTTTTTTCATTTTCATTTTCATTGTGTTTTTCTTCTTTTGTAATGGCATATTTTTAATAGTTACTGAAAAAGTTCAGTTTTATAAAATTACATTCATTTTTTTAAGCAAATATAATTCCATATAATTCCATAATTCCATAGACTTCATTTTCACAGTTTACAGCACTTCATGCCCAACACATACACAACTACCAATGAACAAGGCCCAGTGCTATTCATGAATGTGTACACGATTTAAAAAAAATATGTAAATGTGTGTCACTACACTAAAACAAATGCTTGTGTCTGCAGAGTTAAGGACTACATCAATGTGCAGAATTTTGTTCAAACAGAGACATTTGTGAATACAAATGTTATAGTATGTATTAAATGATCATAATTTGTGCATGTAGCAATTAAAATGTGCATTTGTGGATCAGGCGACGTGTGTGCAATCATTAACGTTTCTTCTGAGTCGATTCCATTGGATTCATTTTAATTTTGAGACTTTCGTTCATCCCCTTTAGCCTTGCCCAATCCACACACACAGCTCGCGATCCACACACAGCTACGCCACAGAAATCAGCAACCACTAGATAGAACTATATCCCAGGCACATGTGCTTTTTCTGTTGTGTACAGTTTTATGTTACATTGTGTTTTCTTTGTTTCTTTTTGGTTTGGCTATTCTCCTCTGCCTGTAGAAATACAATGTAGATGTATTATTGAACTTGTTATAACTTAACTTGTATTAAGACACAGAATAGTTTATATTCATTTAATTTGGCCAAACAAGAAACTTTGTTACAAATGCCTATCAAGGTTTTTTTATTATTATTATTATTCAATGGCACGTTGTCAGTTATTCCTTCCTTGTAGGCTGTTTTTATTATTATTATTATTATTATTATTATTATGCAAAGATGAAGTAGACAATGCAGATTAGCCATCAAGATACCTTAGAAAAAATAATTAGCTAAATTATAAATTAAAAATATTACATTTATTATTAATAATTAACAAACTTCCACATTTATTCCTCCTAAACATAATGAGATCAAAACAATTTTTTTAAAAACAAAATAGGATATATATTTTGCCAGATTGGAAACAATGACTGCATTATTTTTAGTATTTTATCTAGGGATGTTTTGCATAATTTTCTTTTTCTCTGGTGGAAATAAATAGTGAGAGAACATCACTGGATTCGATGTAGGATATCTGATAACTCGGTAATTTACATTAACTAAAGATGTAACACGGCAGATGACTATAATAAAAAGCACAAATAAGTAAGTAAACTTAAATTTTATCATGAACGTACACACAGAAAGGTTAACTTGCATGGACCATTCCTGGCATCCAGGGGTAGGCCCTGAAGTGGGTTAAGTCTTTTTCTGTCTGATAGAAGTATGGTAGTAACACTAGTTCCTCTAGATCAACAACTCTTACTTGCGATGTGCCTCAAAGCTCTATCCTTGGCCCTACTTTGTTTTCATTTTATATAGTCCCACTCAGCTCTGTTTTTAAGGAATACAACATTATGTTTCACAGTTATACATCTTGGGATGCTCTGGGACACATCTTCAGTGATGTTCCTGAGGCCATCATGTCTTTTGGATCTTTCATCATCATACAGTACATCAGATCCTGGACTGTATCCCAGCAGAACCGCAACCTGATGCAAAACTGATATAAAAACACATTTGTTGATGCAGCTGTGTCATTTTAACTTCCTTATATGCACATTTGAACTGTTTTGTTGAACCGTAGTTACACAGAATTTAAAAAGTACATCTCCGTACTCCATTAGCTACCAAACAAATCTACCATCTAGGAAAACCCATAGATATGAAGCTAGATATGCGTGATGCTAACATTCAAATCATCAGTTTCCAAATCTCCCAGCATATTAAAGTTGTATTGAAGTCATAACATAATATTCTTTGATTATTAATCAAAACTCTGTACATTTGTGTGAAAAGGAATAAAAGGTGTCTGATTTTTACTGCCTCTAGTGCTCATTTCTTTTGGAAACTGCAGTGATATGTACTTACTGGTACATATTTCGTGTCTCATGAAAAAAATGACCACAGTACATTTCTGCCACGATACCAGGTAGATATTTCAAAATCTATTTCTCCAAACATGACAACACCAAAACATTTTTAAAACAACACCTATTACACATTGTGCCAGATTGAAACAATGACTGCATTATTTCTAGTATTTTATCTAGAGATGTTTTGCATAATTTTGTTTTCCTGTGGGGGAAATAAACAATGAGAGAACATCACTGGATACTATTTAGGATATCTGATAACTTTGTATTTAACATTAACTAAAGATGAAACGTAGGATAACTATACAAAAGAGCACAAATGAGTAAATAACTTAGATTTTATCATGAATGCACACACAGAAGGCAAACTTTGAAGGTTAAGTTGCAGGCAGACATTACTCAGGTTCTTTGCTTAACTCCGCTTGCCGACATTGGACCTTTCCTGGCATCCAGAGGTAGGCCCTGAAGTGGTTTAAGTCTTATCTGCCTGATAGAAATATGGTAGTGAACATCCTCTAGATTAGGGATCCTCAAATCCCAGAGTTTACCTCTAACCCTTATCAAAAACACATGAGCATGCTAATCAGTGTCTCCAGGTTCATTAGAAAACCACAGGTAGGTGAGTTTGATCAGGATTGGAGTTAAACTCTGCAGCGCATTGGCCCTACAGGTCAAGATTTCAGGAACCCTGCTCTAGAACAACAACTCTTACTTGAGATATGACTCAATACTTTTTCCTTGGCCCTACTTTGTGTTCCTCTTATATACTCCCAATCGGCTCTATTTTTAAGGAGTACAACATTATGTTTCACAGTTATACATCCTAGGAGGCACTTTGACACATCTTCAGTGTTGTTCCTGAGGTCATCATGTGTTTTGGGTCTTTCAGCATCATACATCAGATCCTTGCATCCCAGCAGGACTTGTCCACTGATCAATCATCTTAAAGGAGTCATATGATGCTTTTTAAAGATCATTATTTTGTGTATTTGGTGTAACAGAATATGTTGAAATGCTTCTGACAAGCGCAGTCTGCTCTGATTGACCAACTGACCTAGTGCATTCTGATTGGCCGAACACCGCAAGCACTTGTCGGAAATGTAACGCCCCTTTCCATAATCAAAATAAATGTAAAGACAGTTAATAATGCTGTTAGTTTTACCATAAGTTCAAGCCCGAAAGGGGAACAGAGTCGCGTGACAAAGACAAAGTGATAAAGCTTGTGTACACAAGCCACGGACGGTTAAGGCAGCTGACTCGACTATGAGTGACATGGTCTCTCTCTCTCTCTCTCTATTACACACACATACACACACAATAGCGAAAACTTTAACTAATAACAAAACATACTTACAGTAGCTGATTCAGAAGCGCCAGATTGTCATAAAGTCAGAATTACCTTCTCTCCTAGGTTCATGAAACAGTCATCCGTAAAATGTTTTGCTGTTCTGTTGTAACTCATAAGTAATCATAATTTTTTTCCCTAAATTCATCTATTTTCTGAAGGCCAAATAAAGTACTTTTGCTTTCACCTAGAAACACACAGCATCTCCCTGACAAAAATCTTTGGTATAGAACATGTTAAATTATCACCAAGAGGGGGAGATAGACTTAAAAAACTTGTACAAAGAGAATCCTTTTGGATTTATACTATAAAAGCTTATCAATACCCTGGTCTAAACTTGGAATTGGATTGTTCTCCTTTTTATAAATGACTATATGCATCATGTCAATATTTTTGCTATATGTATCTATCTATATTGACATTTCATATTGTATCTTGATATGGAAAATGGTAAAACATAGAAATTAAAATCTGAGTGTCACGGCTCGTAAAAGAGGAGGAAGCAAATGCAGGCAATCAGAAATGGTTTATTGAAAACTTGTCCAGAATGTAGGCAATGGTGATAGAAGGTCTACGGTGGCGTGAGAAGTGCTGGATGGTGAAGTCGGTGGTGAAGGTGAAGACGGTCAATGGATGAAACCAGGAACAGACCGGAACACTCACACGAAGACGACAACACGAACATAATCCAGAACACGAACACGGGAGACGGTAATCCAACTGTATGGCTGAAACATGAATGAGGATCTGACAACAGACAGAGAGATGGGTGAGTATTTATAGCTTAGTGGAGATGAGGATCAGCTGGAGCGAGACAATCAACATACAGGTGACAACAATTAACCAAACGAGCACATGGAGACTACGAGAGTACAAATACAAACACAAAACATGACACGGAGGAAACAATGGATTTCCTACCGTGACAGTACCCCCTCCCCTAGGACGTCACTTGACGTTCCCAGCCTACCTTACCTGTAGATTATAATCATCTATAAGGCGATGATCCAGTATGTCCCGAGCAGGAACCCACCTTCTCTCCTCCGGACCGTAACCTTCCCAATCCACCAAGTACTGAAATCCGCGTCCCCTCCGTCTAGAGTCCAGAATACGATTAACCAAATACGTGGTTTCCCCATTAACGATACGAGGCGGGGGGGGAACCGGGGCAGGCAGGTTAAGACGGGAAAAAAATCACCGGTTTAATTTTGGATACATGGAACACGGGATGAACCCTCCTGTACGCCGGAGGAAGGCTAAGACGCACTGTTACCGGATTAATGATTTTGGTAACAGAAAACGGGCCAATAAATTTGGGAGCAAGCTTATTCGAAACGGAACGCATAGGAATATTCTGGGTTGAAAGCCACACTCTTTGACCGACGACGTAACGGGGAGGCTTCGACCGGTGGCGATCGGCCTTAGCCTTGGTGCGCGACCTAGCCTGAATGACCTAGGTGACGTGTTCCTGAATGACCTAGTACGTGTTGGACGTGTTCCTGGAAAGACGAAGAAAAAATCAATATGTCATCCAGGTAAACATATATGAACAGATCGACCATGTCTCGCAACACGTCATTAACTAGTGCTTGGAAGACTGCTGGCGAGTTCGTTAGCCTGAAGGGCATCACGCAGTACTCAAAATGGCCTCTAGGGGTGTTAAAGGCAGTCTTCCACTCATCCCCCTCCCTGATGCGGACCAAATGATAAGCATTACGTAAGTCCAATTTAGTGAAAACGGACGATCCCTGCAACCTCTCAAAAGCTGAAGACATAAGCGGCAAAGGATAGGTATTCTTTACCGTTAGGTTGTTCAGCTATGTTGACCTAGGTGACACCTCTGGACTAGTGCGTGTGCGGAGGGGACCGAAACCTCGGATTCCGTACTGACAAAATTAGGTGGTTGGTACCCTAAACTACACTTAAATGGAGACATGCCCGTAGATGACACTGGCAAAGAATTGTGTGCGTACTCCACAATTGAGAGTTGCTGACACCAGGACGAAGGATTATTGGAAGCCAAACATCGCAAAACCCTTTCGACATCCTGATTGGCTCGCTCGGTTTGACCATTGCTCTGGGCATGGAACCCGGAAGAAAGACTAACAGTCGCTCCTAACAATTTACAGAATTCTCGCCAAAATTTGGACACAAATTGGGGACCCCTGTCAGAAACCACGTCTGTCGGAAGGCCATGTATACGGAAGACGTGGTCAATGACAGCTACCGCTGTTTCCTTAGCTGATGGTAATTTGGGCAAGGGAATGAAATGAGTCGCCTTCGAGAACCGGTCCACTACGGTTAAAATCACCGTATTGCCCTTAGAGGGCGGGAGGGCGGTAATGAAATCTAGCGAAATGTGGGACCAGGGTCTCGAAGGGACAGACAGCGGTAAGAGTAACCCATCTGGAGGTCGATTGGAAGTCTTACCAATAGCGCAAACTGAACAAGCCAAGACGAAGGACGTCACGAGCCATACCAGGCCACCAAAGTCGTTGCTTGACTAGAAACCTAGTTCTACTAACCCCTGGGTGACAAGCAACACTGGAACAATGAACCCACTGGAGAACGTCTGACCGTAACCCCTCCGGCACAAACAATCGGTTCGGTGGGCAACGAGCCGGGGGCGTTACCCCTTCTAAGGCAGTCAAAACCTTCGAATCGACCTCCCATCTGAGCGCAGAGATAATGATGGTCCCCGGTAAAATGGGCTCGGGAGTAGCAGTACGATCGGAACGCTCAAGAAGACGGGATAAAGCATCGGGTTTGATGTTTTTGGAACCCGGCCGGTAAGAAAGTGTAAAATCGAAACGACCGAAAAACAATGCCCTCCAAGCCTGCCTGGAGTTAAGTCTTTTGGCGGTTCTAATGTATTCGAGATTCTTATGGTCCGTCCATACAATGAAAGGTACACCCGACCCTTCAAGCCAGTGACGCCATTCTTCCAGTGCAAGTTTGACTGCCAACAACTCTCGATTGCCAATGTCATAATTAACTTCCGCAGGAGATAAACGGTGAGAATAATACGCGCAAGGATGCACCTTTCCGTCCGAGGATGCGCGCTGGGACAACACTGCTCCTACCCCCACCTCTGACGCGTCGACCTCCACTATGAATTGACGTGAGCGATCAGGGGTGACGAGAATGGGAGCTGAAACAAAGCAGCTTTTCAGTTTGGCAAACGCAGCCTCGGCTGCGTTTGACCACCTGAACGTCAAACTAGGGGAGGTCAAAGCGGTCAGAGGCGCGGCTAGTTGGCTGAAATTGCGAATGAAACGCCGGTAAAAATTGGCGAACCCCAGAAATCTCTGCAGGGCCTTGCGAGACTCTGGGGATGGCCAATCTACCACAGCCTTAACCTTCTCAGGATCCATGCGAACACCCTCAGTCGAAATGATGTGTCCTAGAAAAGAAACAGACTGAAAACAGAAAAACGCATTTCTCCGCCTTGACAAACAATCCATTCTCTAGCAACCGCAGAAGCACTCGTCGTACGTGTTGGACGTGTTCCTGGAGAGACGAAGAAAAAATCAATATGTCATCCAGGTAAACATATATGAACAGATCGACCATGTCTCGCAACACGTCATTAACTAGTGCTTGGAAGACTGCTGGCGAGTTCGTTAGCCTGAAGGGCATCACGCAGTACTCAAAATGGCCTCTAGGGGTGTTAAAGGCAGTCTTCCACTCATCCCCCTCCCTGAAGCGGACCAAATGATAAGCATTACGTAAGTCCAATTTAGTGAAAACGGACGATCCCTGCAACCTCTCAAAAGCTGAAGACATAAGCGGCAAAGGATAGGTATTCTTTACCGTTATGTTGTTCAGCCCTCGGTAGTCAATGCAAGGTCGCAAGGATCCGTCCTTCTTTCCCACAAAAAAGAACCCCGCCCCCGCTGGAGATGAAGAAGGGCGGATGAACCCCGTTGCTAGAGAACTGGATATATATTTTTCCATGGCCGCCGTCTCTGGAATAGACAAAGAATATAACTTGCCCTTAGGCGGAGAAGTACCTGGCAATAACTCTATCGCACAGTCATAGGGACGATGAGGAGGAAGAGAATCAGCCCGAGACTTACTGAACACCTCCTTCAGGTCGTGGTACTCCGCGGGCACGTTAGCTAACTCCACTGCTTCCCCCTGAAACACAGACTCAGAAACATTAACACCAGCAGACAAAAGACAAGACAAATGACACTCCTCGCTCCAGCTAACCACCGATCCGAGGCGCCAATCGATCCTGGGGTTGTGTTTATGGAGCCAGGTGTGACCGAGAACAATGGGAGATTGAGGTGAGTCCGTGATGAAAAATGAAATCTCCTCCGTATGGTTACCAGATGTGATGAGAGAAACAGGTAAAGTGGTCTGTGTGATGACTGGCAGTCTGTGTCCGTTGAGTGCAAAGGGTGCAATGGGGTGTTTGAGGGAGGTGAGAGGAATGTTGAGCTTACTAGCGAACCTGAAGTCCATGAAACTACCCTCGGCCCCAGAATCCAACAAAGCGTGATGATCGAGTGCGTGGGTGGACCACCGTAGACTCACCGGAAGGAGTGTCGATGTAGATGAGGTCTTCCTGGCAGAGATCCCACCCGATAGTAGCCTCCGTTTTACTATCGGGCTTGGTCTTCTTACCGGACAGCGCTGGATGTGATGTTCTTGGCTGCCACAGTTTAAACACAGTCCCAGGGATCTCCGCCTGATCCTCTCCTCCCGGGAGAGCCGAGCTCGCCCCACCTGCATGGGTTCAAGATCTCCAGGTGGGCTGACCGCAACCTCTGAGCGCTGACGCTGAGCCTCCGGTCTGATCGCGAGAACTGCTCTCCCCCTCCGTCTGGCGGCTTGGTCGAGTCGGTTGTCTACTCTGATGGCGAGGTCAATCAGGCCATTGAGAGAAGTGGGGAGCTCAACGGCGCGGATCTCCTGTTGGATGCGGTCAGCCAACCCATGCAGGAAGTGATCCCACTGCGCCTCTTCGTTCCACTTACACTCCGCCGCCAGGGTGCGGAACTCGATAGAATAGTCAGATACGGACCGGTCTTCCTGACATAGGTCCGTGAGAAGTCTAGCTGCCTCCCTCCCGGCGACGGAGCGGTCGAAGACCCGTCTCATCTCCTCCGAAAGGGCGTGGAACGAGGCACAGCAGCTGTCTTGGTTCTCCCACACCGCCGTCCCTCAGAGGGCAGCCCTCCCCGTCAGAAGTGACAAGACGAATGCCACCCTCATCTCCTCGGTGGTAAACGTGCGGGGCTGCAGGGCGAAGTGCAGAGAACAATGTGACAGAAATGATCGACAAAACTTTGGCTCACCCGCATATTTCTCAGGGATGGGGAGGCATGGTTCGGACTGGGAAATCCCCCCGGAGACGATCGGCGGTGTGGGTGGCGTGGGAGGCGCAGCGGGTGGCGGTTGTTGTTGTTGTTGAGCCTGGAGAGCGAGCTCGGACACCTTCGTCACCATTGCTTGGAAAGCTCGACCCATCTCATCTATCGCCTTGTCTTGGCAATCCATACGACCAACGGCTCTCTGCAGAAACTCCTCCAGATGAGATGGGGAGCGATCGCCTGCTGCTTCCATGATGGTCAAATCTCCTGTCACGGCTCGTAAAAGAGGAGGAAGCAAATGCAGGCAATCAGAAATGGTTTATTGAAAACTTGTCCAGAATGTAGGCAATGGTGATAGAAGGTCTACGGTGGCGTGAGAAGTGCTGGATGGTGAAGTCGGTGGTGAAGGTGAAGACGGTCAATGGATGAAACCAGGAACAGACCGGAACACTCACACAAAGACGACAACACGAACATAATCCAGAACACGAACACGGGAGACGGTAATCCAACTGTATGGCTGAAACATGAATGAGGATCTGACAACAGACAGAGAGATGGGTGAGTATTTATAGCTGAGTAGAGATGAGGATCAGCTGGAGCGAGACAATCAACATACAGGTGACAACAATTAACCAAACGAGCACATGGAGACTACGAGAGTACAAATACAAACACAAAACATGACACGGAGGAAACAATGGATTTCCTACCGTGACACTGAGAGTGCACATATTTATTAGAGCATAAAATGAAATTCTATCTTTTTCACAATGCAACTTTTTTTCTGTAACTTGTCTTATACAAAGCAA